>NC_081173.1:30849852-30996265 GCF_012432095.1 Onychostoma macrolepis
GGATAACATTAGATTGATAATTTCAGACGTCTGGGCTGTCCCAGCAAGCAATTTTCAGTTTAATAGACGTCTATTAGCCGTCCAAACACAGCCTAGGCTAAAACAAGGCTAAATTTGGGCTGTTAGTGAAAATTTAATAGACTTCTAATCATAGCCCAATAAAAGACTAGTCATCAAATAGACAACTAATGAATGCCTACATATATACATCTAATAGACAACAAAATGGCAATCCATCCAAACAAATTAAATATACAGCTTTTATTAAGAAAAATATCATTTTTAACAACTTAAGACAATACAAAATTATAAAAATACAAAAAGAATATTATAAATACAATACACTTAAATATAAATATTATGGTAAAAAATCTGAAATTTAACAACTTAAGATAATAAAAAATGAAAAATATATATATATATATTTTAAATAATTTAATTTTTTTTTTTTTTTTTTTAAATCTAATACAAATCAATAGCATGTTATCACACGTAACATTAAAACATTACGGATAAATGACAACATAAAAAAAAAAAAGATTAACCCTTTTGTTGGTTTACTTATTTGAACAAATAAAACAAGCAACAGTGAACTTAAAGGAAATTATTCATTATTGGTTTTATTTCTTGTTTAAAATGCTTCCCAACTGCATTCCTCAAGTCCAGCTCTGTTGCTGCTGGGAAGATGGTCATCACAGCATCTGCCAAATAATAAAGAAATAAATAGCATAAGAAAAGCTTTTTTGACATAATTTTTACTTTAATTACACTAATTGTGACAGGGAGTCATTCTCTTTTGTTTGGATGCCTACTAAAAACAAAAACAAGATATATATTGTTTATCAACATTCAGTGTATTAAAAGAGAGACGCTCTCTGGTAAATGTTGTGTGGTGTATATAAATACCTCTAAAGCCTGAGAACAGTGCCGTCTTTTCAAATGCCTCCTTCTGCAGCGGACCACCCTCCTTCATGCTGAATCTGGACATGAGGGAATATTTTAAAACCCTAAAATATAATACAGATTGAGGTGGTTAACAATTGCGGACAAAGTTTGACATTTCAAAATAACCAGTAAAGGAATTATTTATTAAATTTCTGATTTGCGTTGTAACTTATTGATTATTGACACCACAATGTTTGATTAATGTGGCACGTTTTTAAGGCTTTACCTGTTCAGCATCCTTCTGGCACTGTCTTTGATGTTCCTTCCTTCAGTTCTGGAAGGAAGTTTGATCCTCCATACACAGTAACACAACTAAAATGATCCCAGGCCCAGAACGGTAGTAAGGACGTCGTTAAAATGGTCCATGTGACATCAGTGGCTCAACCGTAAATTTACAAAGCTACAAAGTGAGAAACCTTCTTTTTTCAGACATTTTTATCCAAAGCAACCGCAAATTTTACAAGGATTACTGATGCTAAATTTGGGGGAAATTCCACCATCGGTTCACAATTATCAAAGAATCTTGGATGTATAGTAATTTGTGTTGATTTATTATTTTTCTGTCTGTATTTGCAGGAACCCCATCTGTGCCTGTGAAAGAAAAAAAGGGAGGCATCGCAACACTGTCATGTGAAGTTGAGGGAAATGACATTATTGATATTAATTTATTCAGATGGTCAAAAAATATCTCTGTCTGTCAGACCGAGAAATGTAGTGGCCGAATATTTAAAAAAAGAGTGTGTGACGTCGTCATCAAGGATCTGATATTCAGTGACGCTGGGAAATACATTTTGAGATTTGTTTACAAAAATTAGCAACATGTGCTTTCTGGTTTTCCTTCAGTAATTGTCTTGGTAGTGCATACAGGCCTTTAACCAACATACACACTGAACAGGACACATCTTGCCTAGATTAGCAGCATTTTCAATACATCTGGTCCTTCAATCCTAAATATGTTCTTATAGAATTTATTAAATGGCACCATTATAATAAGAATGAATGTCTTTGTGTCTCCTCAGATGAGGTTTCTGTGAAAATAGGTGAGGAACTGAAGTTGGATGTTCTGTTGCCAAATGCTGATAAAGTGGAGAAAAACTCTAGTGGAGAGTGCGAGGTGTGGAAGAGAGGTCATGGGGTCTGGAGTGATCGAATGACTGACCAAGGTGGAAACTTGACCATTAAAGAGTTTACAGCCAGTGATGCAGGTACATACAGGCTTCTGGACTCTGAAGGAGAAATATTGATCACAGTGACTGTCACAGGTGAGAGAAACTCAGTGGATGCTAGGAATATTATTTATAAAGTGCACAGCTGAGGTTTATTCATCATGATTTGAACAGCAAATTGATGCTAAACTGTGTGACTGACCTCTCAATAGGTACAGAATCAGGTACAGAATCAAAGGACAAACTGGACACAGATGATGAAAAACCTAATGCCACTGAACATCTTCGTAAGTAAAACAAGAGCATTGAGAGCTTTTCAAAATCTTTAAGCAGTAAGTTTTATAAAGAAAAAAACAATTAAAAAAAAAAAAAAAAAACTGTGATGTCTTCTCACATTCCCGTTCCAGCTGCTTGGGTTTGGATTGTGATTGTTGGGGTGGTTCTGGGGGCTCTAGCTCTGATCACATTTGCTGTCATCAGGATAAGCCAGCTGCAGCATCAGAACAGGAACGAGGGACGTAATTCCTACCAATCGGTCTCAGTGGAACCAACTGTACAGGGGCCCACAGCAACTGTACTACTTTTACAGCTGTTCTTCCTCCACAGTCTTCTCCTCCTCCACCTCACTGCCATGCTCTAAGTCTTTGCAACAGAGGAAGAAAAAGACAAAAACCTCAATCTGTTCACCAGCACCTTCTGCCACCTCTGTCTCTCCTCCATCTCTTATCCCCACAGATCTCTCCCTTCCACAGTCTTGTCCTCCACCTGCTGCCTCTTCCATCTCCCAGTCCTTGAGTCAGGAGGGGCCAAATGTGAAGAAGAAAAGAAAGGGTAAGTTTTGTTTTGCCGTGGGATATACCTTAATACACACTATTAATATAATTTGCTCTCAGTCAAAGTTGACTTTAGGCAAATTAAATGTATTCGGGTCATCAGGTCATTGGTAGCCAATACACAGTGTTTTGTGCTTTAGTTATTTAGCTGTGTTTGAGTGGACAGTGTCCAAGGGCTGAGGTTAATGTCAATCACTGACTTAAAGGTGCAGTAGGAGATCTTGGAAAATGCTAACTTTAGCCTGATAGCACTGAAAGCGAGCGTACCACCCTCCCTGCAAATTGCTGTCCAAAACACATGAACGTACACAGATCAGACGATCAGAGACAACATTACTACAATACATCACATGTCATTAACTGCTGAGAAACTTCATAGTAAAAGTACTACAATACCAGGAAGGAAGGTCAGGTTGTTTGCTTGCCGTTCTCGCTCTTTCTGCGTAGCGTACGTGAACGCGCTGATGATCTCCTGTCAGCGCAAACCGGGTGTGCAGAGGTATGCAAATACATGTTGACAGGCAGGTAGGAAAGCCAATAGAAACGCTTGGAATGAGCGTTTTGATTGGACGTACATTTCTTGGGCCTACGCCTTCCACAGATTATATAAATACATATTAAATACATTTAGACCACTTAACTTAATGATTGCTATCGGGATGTGAAGAGACTTTCAGCCAGCATAACAATAAATATTTCTGAAGACAATCACCTATTGCACCTTTAAGCTAGGAGGGCTTCTGGAGACCCAGCCCAGTACATTTAGCTTGATCCACAAAAAGCAGGGACAAAGTCACTTGGACACAAGTGGACAGGACCACAGATCACCTCACAAGTGAAATGACAACTATTAACTTGAGATTCAACTACAAAGCATGACACTCATTGCTTAATAAACTTTCCTTGTTTTTTGATCATTAAGGTTGCCGAAAATGTAGTAGACAGAAGATCTTCCTGTTTGATAAAATAACTGGGGAAAGAATAAATGAGGTAAAATGTCTTTTATTAGGCTACTTGCTTGTCTTGGTGACTGATTCTGGCCTTTAAAGATAATAAAACAATATGTTATGCCCTATCCAGTAATTACTTAAACAGCTCAAATAATAATTACTGTGTGTGTGTGTGTGTAGGGAAAAGCAGAATTGAAAGTCCACTGGTTGCCTTGCACTGTGTGGTAAGTCGTGTTTTATTAACTCTTTCATTCCATTATAATGCTGAGTAGTCTATTCCGTGACCAATATGATGTAGGCAAAGTTAAAATGGTGTCTTGCAAGCAGCATAGAAGTTTCTGTTATTGATGTCTGTGGCAAGAGAAGGGGTGATGGTCAGTAGTCTGGACTGAAACTCAGAGAGTGTGACTGAATTTCAAATTCTTGAAAGAATATACCATTATTTTTGATAGAAAAAGGAGAATGATCTACCTCCTTGTGTGGATTTAGATATCTAGTTATTAGTTAGAGCCCAACATTTTGTGATTGAAGTGGACACAATGGATTATGGGAGCTGGACAATTCAGTGCTTTCTAAGTAATTAATACAATTTTAAAAATAGTTGACAGGCAGCCAGTGTATTGACAATAAAATGGGGCTGATGTGACCATAGTTTTGGTTTTAATTAAGTACTCAAATACTACATACACAACTAGCTGAAGCTTATTTATTGAGCAGGACATTTACCCAATAATGCATTAGTAGTGAATCATGAAGGCATAAAATAATTTTTAAGCACCTGAAACATTAAAAAAAGCAATATTTCTAAGATGGAAAATGCTGTTCTACATGTGATTTTCAATGGACCGATTGCAGTCAAACGAGATCTGTGGTCTCAATTGTACTAGATGATGTAACAATACATCCATCAAGACACAAATTAATAAACTTGCATCTTATTTTTTGAGGTTTTGGACCAATAATTGTTTCCAGTAGTGTCTTGCAATGAAGACTATAGAACAGTGACATTAGTGGTAAAATGCATGAGGAAGATTAGGGCAATGAGAAAGAGAAGAGCAGTATTAAATATGAAGAAGGGGAGAACAATAATGAATGGCAGTGGGAGCAAGATGCAGTCACTATCTTTATCCCGAGTCTGTAGAACTGACAGATCTGCTTAGAATGCAACATGAAAACATGCTGAAATTTTAAAACTTATTCAGTATTCTGCAACTTATTCTGCAAGTCATAGCCCCTTTCCAGCCAATCCAATAATGTTTTTTAATAAATGTCAGTGAACTCTCTAAATGAAACCCAACAATGATTTTATTTTTGTTCTGTGTTCTAATGATATGTTTCGCTTATGATACTTACAGTAGCAAAACTTGGGATGACACATGGGAGCCTGCCAGCGAGTTCCAGCATTTTTTGCCAGTGTCTCCAAATCCCAGCCATCTTTCACCATGACAGCCTCCTCACCCTGAACACCTGGACTCGTCAAGCACACTTCAGTTCTGAGTGTGTTGTTGTTGTTTTGCTTGCTGTTCTTCATTAAAGTTTTTGCACAGTGCATACACTCTTTTAGTATTTTTAAAAAAAAGTTGTCATTTTAAACACCTTTTGCATTTGTCATGAACTGCGTAACAGCCAGGTAGTGTAGCATGGAGAGGGCATGCTACAAACACGCTGTTTGTTATAATGGCATGCCCAAAGATATTATTTTTAAAGATTTTTGCAGTGCAATTTTAGTATTGCATTGATGCAAACTCCTCACCTGTAGGTGACAACTCAATTTTTTGAGAGCAAAATGAGAAAGTGATCCAATGAGAAAATGTTTTTATTATATTTTAATATTCAGTTATGGAAAGTTAGACTGGTCTTATTTGTTTTGGAAAAGAAAGGCTGATAACCACTTGGCAACTGCTACCAGGTTGTGTATAGTATTTTCTTTACTCTTTACTAAAATGTCTAAAAAGGGTAATATTTTATGTAATTGAGGTCTGAGATGTGGAAACGGTGAAGAGAGAGAAGGCAAACATTTTGCATTTTAGGTCTAATCATCCAATATTGTCTTAAATAACCTGCATAGCACTTCATCTTTTATAACATGGGATTTTGACCAAATATATTCAATCTTGATTTTTGTAAACTGTTGCAAAAATATGTTTGTTTGTTTTTTTGGTGTAAAATTACAGTTTGGACATATAAGGTAATAAAAATATTTATAAAAATACCTGGAAGTATCTACATATGAGCATGTAAAACAAATATCTTTAAAACAAATTCCTTGTGGAGCATGCCCCCGGTTCTCACCTTTTTACCCCTTTTACCTGTTTGCATCTGTTTATAGGTAAGTTTACATGAACTGTCTGTCGGTTATGCCAAACATTAATAAATACCATAAAATAAATATAATAATAATATATTTGTTGTTACATATTTCCCAGTTACATATTTGTTTCCATTTTGTCTAAAATATAATACATTTATTAATAAGAATGATTATTAAAATTTTTATATTTCACTAAAACTGATTGCTTTTATTTGCGTAAAATTTTATAATGAACTGCTATTTTTATGTCTTTAATATCAAGAATCTAGGTGAGAGAGGATACTGTACTACATCTGTCTACATTTGTCTTTTTTCTACGTTTTAGATATTGATACATTTTGGGAAAGGATTATATATTCGTATATATATATATATACATATGTATATATATATTGTATATATATATATTCGTATATATATATATATATATATACATATGTATATATATATTGTATATATATATACACGCAGAAATTAAACATTTTGAAATAGATTATTATTTTTATTTCTTATACTGTACACAGCTGTCACAGTTAGTTACCCTCCGGTTCATACCATGGAAATCATTAGGCCCTTGCTTTGAAAAAAAAAGATTAGCCAGGTTAGCCCCAAATAGGAATCTATAACTATAAAAATATATTTTTATTTTTAGTGAGAAGAAACAAATATTTAACTAACCTTCTGGTATAACCCACCTTCAGCCGGAAGATCCCGTAATGACCATATTTGGACAAGTAAGTGTGACGTTTTGACACGCTGTGGCTGGACTAACTTTTAGGCAAAAATACAATGTGCTTCATGTTGCAAACTATGTTTTATTGACATCATGACTTCAGTAATACTGTCATTGAACAATGACGAATTCCTATGTTGCAAGAAATGACCCATTTACCGAAATCCTAACCCTAACCCTACAGCGCAAGTAGGGAACTACAATTTACAGTGCCATGTCCCATCGATAGAGTGACAAAGGCTTATGGGTAACGTAGTTTAATAACCTTTTAGTAATTAAATTAAGTAAATACTATATTTAATTAACAAAGGGATATCTAAATATGTTCATTGTGCAAATCTTTACGATATATTTGAGAGCCAGTTCGAAATTTGGTATTTTACTAAGAACACTTTTTAAAACACTTTTTTACAAACTTTCTATAAATGTGAGAAAACTGTGTCCAACATTATTTATTAAACATAGGATAAGTAGTTGTCCTGCTGTTTTTCCCTTTGATATGCTCATTGGACTTTGAGTTACAGCCATTTGAAATGTGCCGTTTTTTCCTCTTCCAGGGGCCACTTCTGGTCCCCTGGGGGTGAAAGGGCAATAAAATCTATACAGATGTACTATCTTTGTCATGGACAACAAACTGTTGTCACATTTATGCCTGAACATTTTTATTGATTTCTGCCCCTTTCTGTATTTATTTGTCCACCTCATATCGCACAGCCTCCCACTCAAAAACACTTTTCTGAAAACTGTCTGTGGAGATCTTGCCAGTCTTTTAAAATTAAGGAAACCAACAGCTAATAATGTACAACAAATACAGCCTTTCATCCCACAATACAAAGAGATTAACAATACTGTAGGATAAATAAATTCAATACTCACACGACCAAAGCGGACAGTTCGCTGATCCAGCATTCTTACAGTCCTGGTGCTGCCATCTTCATTTCTTCAAATGAGAAAAAGACATCTGTGGCATAAATTGTGGCAAAGTGAAGGGTCGCAGGCCAGTAGTCACTTCGATTTAGGTCGACCACTCCAGCAGCCCAAGTGTCTTGGCATGCCTCACAACTCAACTCAGGCATGCTTAGATCATATCGTAACGTAAACGTAAACCTTATGTGATTAATCAGGGTTTGGATTCTTTAAACAATTTTTACATTACTTTGTATACGTTTTAAACATTACTCAGAAGTCATATGTAGATTTTACATACAGACCTGTGCCAAACTTATGGGAGTAGAGCATGTATAGATGTTTATCTTCACACCCGTACCATTCATTGTGATCACAGCAACAGTCTTCCCTGGGCTGAGCCTCAATGACTCTGATGAACAACCACACATTATGTCAGGAATCTCCACAGGTACAAGCCGTACTGAAAAAGATCAAACATGTGAATTAAGATCATTTGTATTGACTGAGTAATATAACAGTGTAATGGTTCAATGATAATGAAGTACATTGTTGAAAAAGTATAGAAGAGATGCTCAAAAAGCTTCAATTCAATATCAAACAATACGAGACAAAAAGGTACTATTTAAATAGTAAAGCTTATGAGGCCTAACGATTCTCAGAATGAAATGTATGTTGTATACTCACAAACCAGAACTTACCACAATGGGAAAGAGCCTTATCTATGACAAAAGTTGTTGGAGGCAGTGGCTGGTAGAACCCAGGTGTCATGGCATCTCGGTTATGGAGAACATGTCTGGTGTGCATGCTGACATCACATTCAGCACAGTAGAAGGGGCGTGGTCGACAGTCACCACACCGGACAGCAGCTGGATTGCTCCCACACTGTTGGCAGATGCGTGTTGCCACATTTTCTTGTGCCGCAGCGGTGTTCACCAGACGGGGTCTCTCTGCCCTCCACCTCTCTGAGAAGAGACTTTGTCGTGTGCTCCAGCTCGAGGAAGCTGGGAGAGGATCTCTTGAGGTTCCAAGAGGTGATGCCTCATCATCTGAGGTGCTCAGTGAGTGCTGGAGATCTTGCAGAAAACACTCTGTTAAAATAGTATGGAACATTTAAAAACAACACTTTAATACATTAAAATGTACTGTATGGAGTGCCTTTGACTGTGAAAAGGACAGTATTCTGGCAAATTTTAAAAATTTAAATTTACACAATGAAGTACACACCAACAGTCTCTGGAGCAAAGGTCACCTCACAGTTAGTGTCAGGAGCATTGATGGGAGGATCCGTTTTCTGAATGTGATCAGCTGCACCAGATTAAAACAAACAAACAAAAAAACAACAACATTGTTTGTTTACATGTTTACAACATTTTCAACTTGTCCCAAGGCTTGTGGCACAATTTTACCTCCATTATAACCAGCCTGAAATGGCCAAAGCTCACTGTGTAATGTTTAGCTAGAGAGAAGGACTAGCAGACATTTTATTTCCCAAACCCAAATATGGACAGCACAGTTACTTGCAGTTATCTATAAGGTGTCATAAACAGATGAAAGCAAATAAGAATGCTTGCTGTAGAAGATCATTTAAAAAAAGAAACAAGCTGGTTGGCTACTGACAACACGCTCAGAACAAACACAGCCTTACCAAGACCAATATTTTAGTGTAGTTTATACTGCTTTACACAAATACTGCATGTAATCAATTTATTTTCATGTCAAAAATCAAATGAGTGGTTCTGGTTTGATTGTTTCCCTGACATATTCCTTGTTTGATACATCCATAAGTGCCTAATCAATGTAGATATTCAATTGATCTTGAATGAGAAACTATACTGACCCTTATTTGACTGATTCCTGCTTGATCTTGGCCTTGCATAGACAATGTTTCCATCAATGTCTCTCTTTCTCCAATGCACCCTTGGTTCAGGTGTCTTTACTGGTGCTGCTTCCTCCTCTTCCTGCAGCTCACCGAGCAAGTCATCAAGACTTTGGAGTTCATCATTGAGTTCTTGATGATCAACCAGGTTATCCAGCTTCATAAACTGTTCTTGGAGTTCTGAATCATTCATGGTGATGGGCGGAAATACAAACAGACAGAAAGACTCACAACAAAGAAGGACAGATACGATATATACAACTATAGATGTAAACAGAGAGAGAGAGAGAGAGACAGAGCGAGCTACAGATCGTATTTTTTATATGATCAAAGTTCAATTTCAGATAAGGCCAGAGGTACTCTTTCAGTTTCTACCATTGCCAACATGACTGATTCATTATTTGACAGAGAACACAACTTATTGTTTCTCTTGAACACAATTTAAAGACAAAGAGTCTTCCTTGTATGACATAAGACTAAGTTTATAAAGGCCACATCATACTGCTAACAGTCTATGATAATCACTATGTGACAAACATGGGCTTTCAGTTACACTTCAAATAACACTTATGAAAAATTAGCATTTTACTTACTGCAATACGGGCAGAATCAATTATGCGCCCAACATTTCTGCTTTTCTTGACAGATTGCCCCCATTGGCTATCCAGTGACACGATTTATTTTTTGTTTAGTCGACAGACTTCCAAAGCAGACATAACAACTTTTCCTGCTTGCCTGATTAGGAGTCTGGCAGGATGGGCAGGGCCGGAATTTGGGCCTCGTCATAACTTGACAAGAAATATAAAGAAGAAATATACACAAAAACAAAAAAAAACAGACAGACAATGTGTTAAAATAGAGTTTTTGTAGGACCTGAGAGAAACAGAAAGATGGACAGATAGAACAATGTAAATAGAGAAAGAGACAGAGCGAGCTACAGAGAGACAAGTACAGGTTAACAAGACAGACGTGGCTCTTAAAAGTGCCTTTGGTTTTTGTGTGTGTGTGTGTGTGTGTGTGTGTGTGTGGATTGAGGTTAAAATAAAGGAGAATGTTGGAAGCTGGCAAATTTGAAGGACCTGATAAGAGAGGAAAAAAAATATTGAACTCCTTACATTTTTACCAGTATTTTCTTCATCAGTGTTGGCAGATTGGGCAGTTTTGAGTTGTACTACGTGGCTTGGACAGGTGGCATTTTGATATTTCTGTTGTACTCTTTTATTTCTTTAAGGCAAATGACAGACATGGAAAATGAGAGAACGCTTAATTTGCTTTATTATGCCATTTGATGAGCAAATGTTATTGCTGTAGTTATGAATTAATTTGTATAGTTTATTATTGGTAAGATTTGTGTGTTTACTATATAATTTTGTGTGGATTTTGATCAATTACTGGAAAACACACCAATCTGGCAACACTGTTCTTCATCTGAACATTTATAAATGACTATAGTGTTGTGATCGAGCTAACTTACTGTAATATGGGTAACTGAACACACATCATAATTACAAATCATACAATCTCCTATATTATCCTGCATGATTATATGTGAAAAAAATAAACAAGCTTGAATTTAATTAGCTAACTTAAGCTAGCCGACTACACATTTGGTGCAGCACGTTATATTTTTATAATATCTGCTGTCATTTACTGCATCACGAAACTGCTACCTTGCAATTCTTAAGGGTCTAAACACAACTTCTTGACCTGATTATACAGTTTTTGTTCAGTAAATTTAAGGATTGTTCCCATCTGTATTAATTAACTGTTCTACTTACCGAGCGGGAAATCGCAGTGGACCTTGGGATCGCACCTTACAATGACGTCAGCATCACTGATTGATTGACTTATTAATTAATTAATTAATAAATAAAAATAATAAATAATCAATCAATCAAACAAACAAACAAACAAACAAACAAACAAACAAACAAACAAACAAATAAATAAATAAATAAATAAATAAATAAATAAATAAATAAATAAATAAATAAATAAATAAATAGATAGATAGATAGATAAATAAATAATAGGTTGATTGCATCGCATTGCGCTGATTAATCAGGGATTAGCCAAACATAATCACACCACATTAAATACGTTTATCATCATCAACAAGCATCGACAAAAATAGCAGCATTACCGAGGAATACACTACTGCTGTCGCTCAAGTCACCGCTGAACGCTGTTTCACAGACGCACTTTGATATCAGGCAACGAGTGGTTTTTAAAATAAAAAATCAGTTAAATATGACCTGGGGGACGCCAATCGACTCGCCCTGCCATGACTAATTTATTGCAGCCTTTTCTTTTTTATTCCTATTGATCATAGTCTCGAGTCCCATACACACTGCGGTCTGCTTACCTGCAGGTCAAATGTCAACGCCGCCGGTTCCGGTCAGAAGTCTGTGGGAATCCCTGCAAGTTAAAACATGACGACAAAGGGATCCTGACCAAGCTTCAATATGTGACGAGTTGGGAGTGAGAATGTATATATTCCCTGATGTATATATTCAAAATTAGTTCACATTATCCCCTCATTATCACACAAATTTGATTTATTTTGTGACAAGCAAACTTTTTTCAAACTGTTTGCACCATCAATGTCCTTTGTCACATAAATGTTTAACTGACGAACTGCACTCATGTACTGCAAATCAAGGCCATAAGCCTGTGCTACAAAACTTTCAGTTACCGTGCAGCTCTGGTGACCTTGTTTTAGTAATTCATCCCTCAAACGTTTACAAGTGGTTCAAAATGCTGCTGCCAAGCTTTTAACCAAGTCATCAAAGAGATCACACATAACCCCAATTTTAATTTCTTTACATTGGCTTCCTGTCAAATTTAGAATTTATTTTAAAATTCTTGTGATGGTGTTTAGAGCGTTGCATGGTCAAGCCCGTGTATATAAAAGAGATGTTGCAACCCTATAACTTCAGTAGGAATCTGAGATCCTCACATCAGATCCTGCTCGTTTTTCCACGCTCTAGATTGAAGACAAAATGAGACTGTGCCTTTAAAGCAGTTGCTCCCAAGTTGTGGAATGGTCTTCCTCTGAAACTGAGATCTGTGGACTCTGTGGACATTTTTAAAAAGCAGCTGAAAACCACACTGTATTGCACTAGCCTTGACTTTATTCCAGTCTATATGTTTTGTACAAATGTGTTTAAATGTGTCAACACCAGAAAGAGAACATCCAAAGCTGAGTCTGTGTTTCAGCCAAAAGGGTTTTAGAGAAAATTTTGAGATTTTTGTCCTTGACACTGTTGCCTTTTTGCTTACTGTAGCATTTCTAAGGTGTTATTCTTTGTGAAGCTTATTACATTTTAAAACAATGTATTAAAAATGTTTTTCTATGAAAAACAAATTTGCTGCTTTATTGTATAAAAAATTTGGTTATGAAATTTATCTGTATTAAAATATGTAATAAAACAACACTAATTTTTTTAACTATTTTTAATTACATTTTTTTAACTTTAAACCAGTTATTTAACTTTAAAATGTAGCAGCTGTGTTTTTATATCAAGTCCTCCTTATACCTCACTGTGACTGTGGAGGTTTTGATCATCAAATATGTGTAAATGTGAACGGCCACGTTGTGAGTTCAGCAATTGTTGTGAATGCAGTGAAGGAATACTACAAATCAAGCTCTATGGCATCGGTGAAATGTTGATTATTTTGGGATTGCTTTGGGAGAAAATATACAGCCATGCAGTACAATAGCAATCACTTTGAAAGTACAGTGTACAGTGAATTCAACATGAGATGACATTCTTCATAATTACAGTATCTGCTCCAAGAGATTCATCAACATGCTTACCATTGGGACAGTTTACTATCTCTTACTTTGCTTTAAGTTGTATTCCACCCATGTTTAACAATTTGTTCAGGGTATGTCCTATGCCATTTTGTTCTGTCTGCATATTTAAACATAATAAATTACTTTGGAATGTCTTAATAAATGACTTTGTCTGCTTTAAAGGTTTTGAGAATCTTTCCTCTGATCGCTGCGACTGTAACCATTCGCAGAATTGCAGCATGAGCTTCTTGTCTTACTTTACCTTGGGGGAAAAAAAGGACTTCCTTCTTCTATGCTCGGTTATGAGATCATGCTAGAACTGTGATCTGCATGTGTAAAGTCCAGCTCTTTTAACTCAAGTTTTGACATAAACCAGGAGGAGACATAATTTGTTTTAAATTGTACATTGTACATTTTTGTAAAAAAGCTTTTTTATTTTATTTATTTATTTATTTATTGGTAACATGGTCAGAATTAATTATTAATCAAATTCATAAATTGCAAGGAATCTGAAATATTGCTGAAATATTTCAATGCTTTGTATTTTCTCTGGAAAGGAAATGGAAACACTTTGTGGTCTCAACATGCTGAAACCTGTAGTTTGATCAGTGCTTTTATGAAAGTCATTTTCTTCATCTGTGATTTTGTCTTGTTGGATTATGCAAATCACAACCAATGGTAAATATATTCTATTTCAAATATTATAAAATTAACATATCAACCACAAATATAATATCTAACGTTAACATAACAGTCTAAAATGATGTTGTTTTATAAATTCAGCTGTGATTCACACTCAAAATGCACTTCTTTTTAGTTATTTTATTTTACAAGTTTTACGTATACAATCGTCTCTCCAGATGCGTCAGCGAGGATCTTCTGATCTGTTAAGGGTTCAGACGGGAGAAAGCATCTGCCTGAACTGCAGCATGAGAAACCGATATGAAGTCGCCGAGTATCACCTCAGATCTGGAGAACTGGATCTATTGATTTCTGCAGAGAAAGATAGGAACAGGAACTCAAGTCCTGATCAGTCAATTACAATCCAAACATCCCTCGACTGAAAATGACTGCAGACAGATTTAACCTGTCACCAGAGCCACGCTGGTTATTTCTGGAGTCACAGAGTCAGATTCTGGTCTTTATTTCTGTGGAACAAAGTCTGACGCTCCAGAGATGTTCTTCGACAAATCCATCAGACTAGAGATCGAGGGTATTTACACTAAGTGCAAATAGCGCATTTTTTTAGCGATAGATACTATTTACACCAAGTGAAAATAGTAGTATTTTTTAATGATATGCTATTTGCACTAAGTGTAAATAGTCTGTTTTCGCAGGAACTGGCTCTTTAGGAACATCTGGATCTGTGACAGGAGAAAAGGGAGGCAACATCACCCTAACATGTGAATTTGAGGCCAGTGAGATTTCGGATATTAGTTTAAGCAGTCGGTCACAAGACATCCCTGTTCGTCAGGAGAAAAACAGTAGTGGACGAATATTTAAAAAAGGAGACTGTGACATCGTCATCAAGGATCTGGTCTTCAGAGATGCTGGGACATACATTTTGAGAGTCTATTACCACAATGATCAGCCAAAAAACAGGACGTACCATCTTCATATTCATGGTAAAGTCAAAACTGATTGAACAATCAGCATGTGCTTATTTGCCTAATTAAATTTGGTCGCTCAATACTGTATGTGCTAATGGCCTTGAGTTATTGACACTACTATAATAATGATTAATGTCTTTCTGTTTCTCCTCAGATGAGATTACTGTGAAGAAAGGCAAACCGCTGAAGTTAGATGTTTTGTTGTCCAATGCTGATAAAGTGGAGACAAACTCCAGTGGAGTGTGGAAAGAGATCTGGAACCGAATTAGTAGGGTCCAGGATGATCATCTGTCTGACAGTGATGGGAACCTGACCATTAAAGAATTTATGAAACATGATGAAGGAACATACAGAGTTCTGGACTATGAAGGAAAAACCTTGATTACAGTGACAATCATAGGTGTGAGAAACTCAGTGGATGTTTAGAAATATTATTTATTTAAAGCATTTGGTCATCTGAAGTTTATTTATCATGATTTGAACAGCAATTTAATACTAAATTGTGCGACTGACTTCTCAATATCCTCTACAGAATCTAGTACAGAATCAAAGGAAAATCTGAACAACACTGATAAAGACAAAACTGATGACACTCAACAACATAGTAAGTGAAATAGGAGGCACTGAGAGATTTACAAAATCTTTAAGCAGTGAGATTAAAAATGAAAAAAAAAAAAAACTTAAAAGAAAATTGTGCTCTCTTTCCATCTTTCCCCTTCCATCTGTAGAGAACTCTATTGTGCCAGTGTTTTTGGGGATTCTGGTGCCTCTGGCTGTGATTGTGATTGCTGTCATCATATGGCGAGTTTACACACGGGATTTCAGAACAGAGCAATCCAGAGCCTCAAGTGGAACTGAGGAACTTTAATGATCTTGACTGAATCTGAAAAACTGAACAGGGGCCCTGAACACCTAATGACACAAATTAAGATGTTACTTAAAATTTGCCTTCAGAGCCAAGAGTATTCTGTAAACTTCTGCAGCTTGGGATGTGCGATATGTATGTCACTTAATATGTCTCATTCATAAGGTAGTTGTGGCCTAATGGTTTGAGAATCGGACTTGTAACTCAAAGGTGGCAGGTTCAAGTCTCAGGTCCGGCAGGGATTGTAGGTGGGGGGAGTGAATAACCAGTGCTCTCTCCACCCTCAATACCACGACTGAGGTGATGTCATTATATATGAAGAGTCTTCAGGCACATATGATATCTCAATTTCTGGGACTTTGTTGATAATAATTAACTACTGTATATTTTGCTCAGAGTCAAGTCACCTTTATTTATATAGCGCTTTTAACAATACAGATTGTGTCAAAGCACTTAACAGTATCAAATTGGAGGACAGAGTGTCAGTAATGTATAATGATAAGATTAAACACTCAATTTTCAATTTTCAGTTAAAGGCATTTCATTATTGAATTCAGAGATGTCATTGTCTAGCTCAGTTTAGTTTAAATAGTAGCTGTGCAATCAAATCGGCGATAATTACTAGAAATTAGAAATTAAGTGTCCCCAACTGAGAAAGCTAGAGGCGACAGCGGCAAGGAACCAGAACTCCCTCTGTGACAGAATGGAGAAAAAAACCTTGGGAGAAACCAGGCTCAGTCGGGGGTCAGTTCTCCTCTGGCCATATTTGAAGTTTTTCATTTATATGATTTATTCATTTGCTATAATTGTAATGTATAGTTTAATGCATTTATTGTTTCTCGGTCTATTTTTATAATATATATTTGTTTGTTTATTATAATTTAAATTTATGTCTCAGGGGCTCATTGTCAGGGATCAGTCACCATCACAACAGTCACCACAATCACCCGCTCACAATCACCTGACTTCTGATTGCACGCACCTGCAGACACTAATCAACACCAGTATATACACACACACTTCCATGCCCCACGTTGTCCGGTCTACCGTTCACTAGATGGACAGCTCTGGACTCTTTCTACGCTCCCGACTTACCTCTAAGCTTACCCATTGGATTTTTTGCCGATTCTCCCTCGAAGCCTGTGACCGCTGATCCAAACCTGCAAACAAAGACATGACATCACAACCACAGCTAAGCAATCTGAACTCCACATTAACTTTCTCACTCACCTGATTTTGGTCACTCCCGATCCTGATTCCCTTCAATAAACCTGTTTGTTATTACTCACCAGTTGTGTGTGACCGTGCTTTGTGACACTCATCTAGGTGTCCTGGTCCTGGCATGTCCAGAGATTCGCAATGTTTCTGCTGTTCTAGAGCAAAAACAGACAATATTGTGTCTAAAGTATGAATGTATGCTTATATAAGTACAGACGGGGACAAAATAAAGAAAAAACATGATGCATCTTAGTAAGGTGTTGCTCCAGCACATGCTGCCATGAGTGTTCTGCCATAAATCTGGGTTGAGATCCAGAGACTGAAGGCCATTGCATATGATACACATAATTTTTCATACTCAAACCATTCAGTCATCCCTAGATAAATGTGACCCTGGACCACTAAACCAGTTATAAGGGTTGTTATTGAAAGAATGGATGAAATGCATTTGTTCATGTTCACTCCGTGTTGAATCACGCTCACGGAAAGCACTCAAGAAACAGTATCTCTTCCGCGGCTCGGTATGCTTTCAACTTGTTTTTTTTAGTAAGAGCAAGAGACTGTACGACATTCACGTTACATGATTTGGCTGATTTTTCCATAGAGAGTGTGACAGCGCACCGCATTAAAATAAATGATCATGTTTTCATAACCGCTGGCCAAATTAAAAAACAAAACTAAAATTAAAACATCTTTGAGAGCAAGGGGGCTCCCTGGTGTTTCGGGGGGCCCTACGCAGCTTGCGTATTCTGCGTATAGGGAGGATCGGCTCTATCCTATCTGTGTGTATGCTTTGTAGTGCTGTCAAACGATTAATCGCGATTAATGGCATTCAAAATAAAACATTTTATTTCCATAATATATGTGTGTGTGTTCTATGTATATTTATTATGTATATATAAATACACACACACATACAGTATATATTTTGAAAATATTTACTTGTATTTACATGTCTTTATTTATATTCATAGAATTTATATTATAAATAAATATATTTAATATATAAACATAAAATATTTTTCTGAAATATATACATGCATGTGTGTGTATTTATATATGCGTAATAAATATATTTATTTTTATAGATATATTTATCACAGCACACATACATATATTATGTAAACAAAAACTTTTATTTTGGATGCCATTAATCATGATTAATCATTTGAGAGCCCTAATGCTTTGTAAAAATGTGTTTAAATATGAGTCAACATGAAGAGGGCATCCAAAGCTGAATCTCTGCTCCTGTTTTTCCCATTTTTGCCGCTGCTGTCAAGTATTGAAGTAATGTTACGTTTTTCTATGCAGTATGTTGTTCCATTTTACTGTCTGTATATTTAAATGTGTAACTTAATAAATAACTTTACCTGCTTCACCAATCACCAATGGTGTTGAAAGCTAAAATGACTGACTTCTTCAAAACTTCAGCATAAGCTTCCTATCTTAAATTACCTTTGGGGAAAAATGACTTCCTCCTTCAAATAAAAAAATAGAAATAAAAATAAATAAATAAAAAAATCAACAGAAAATGTGACCTGTTCTGAAGTTTAACTGTAACGCTTAAATATCTATTAACATCAGACTGATATAGAACTGGTGATCTGTGTAAAGTTACATACATGTTTTAGTCATGTAAACCAGGAAGAGACATGATTTATATTTGTATATATTTCTACAAACTTTTTTGTAATATGGTCAAAATTAATAATGAATCAAAAGCATGTCCCTGAAGATGTTCATAGAGCTTACATTGTAAAACAACTACCGGATCTGGAATATTTATGAATATGGACTCACAAATCTACTCACACACAAGTCTTGTTAGCCAAGTGTCTATGCATGCTAAAAGACCACATCCAGTGAAAACTACATTGGGAAATCATGAATATTTTCATTACCACACACGCAAGTTTGATGTGGAGACGCAGCACTTGATATAGAGGCCATTATTCTAAGCTTTATTTTGCTCTAGAAAGGAAGTGGAAACACCTTGTGGTTTAGGGTCTCTGCATTTTGCTGAAACCTGTAGTTTGAGCCACACTTATGAAGGACAGACACAATGAAGCAAGTCATTTTCTTCTGTGTATTTTCTTGTTGGATTATGCCAATCTCATTCAGTGGTAAATATTCTATATCAAACATTATGAAATTAACATATCAACCACAAATATAATAGCTATTAACATAAAATGGTCTGTTTTTCTATATAAATGTCTCTCAAAATTTGCCAGTACAAGGATCTTCTGATCTGTTAAGGGTTCAGAAGGGAGAAAACATCAGTCTGAACTGCAGCATGAGAAATCGATATGAAGTCGCCTGGTATCACCTCAGATCTGGAGAACTTGAGCTACTGATTTCTGCAAAGAAAGATGAATCAGGAAGAAAACTCCTGACCAACTACAATCCAAACAGCCCTCGTCTGAAAATGACTGCAGACGCTTGGGTCACCAGAGCCACGCTGGTTATTTCTGGAGTCACAGAGTCAGATTCTGGTCTTTATTTCTGTGGAACAAAGTCTGACGCTCCAGAGATGTTCTTTGACAAACCCTTCAGACTAGAGATCGAGGGTAACAGATTTCAGTTTTTCACATCATATCTTCACAAACTATGCATTTAGCAGCACATGGGTGGGAAGTACATATATTAAAAAAATAAATAAATAACATTATAATAATAATTAGAAATTTTGGATTACAAACATACACTGCTAATCAAAAGTTTGGACACAGTGAATTATTGTTTTTTTTCTTGATGTTAAAAACAAATGATAAAGGCCCTGAAATCTCATTATGAATCATTTCTGTTGTGTAAAGAACAACTTAAAAGCCACAAAAGCTCACCTTAACCTACTCTACCATAAATAACTTACAAATAAAAACAGTTTTGTGTGTATTTGATAAACTGATCATATATTTACAGGTCTTTCTGTAACAGAAGAGCCAAAAGTTGACATCACAGGTAACATGTTGGTTGTTATTTCAGTGGAAATCCAGCACTAATTCTAGCTATCATCTAACACTTTCTGGTTGTACGTATAAATAATGCTTGTCTGTCTATAGCTGGTTTGACCCTGAAAGAGAGAGCATTGATGTTCGGTGGTGTTGGTCTGGCTGTGTTTGTGTTTTTTCTGGCTACAGTCGTCGCAGGAGGAATCATTCACTATCACGGTTGGCAGAAAGGATGGGCCGCAGCCAAAAAACGCTCATCTCTGATTCACCACAAATAAGCTAAACCCAGTCAACACGTGAGATCACGCGATGATCACAGTGACGTCACACCATTCTCATACGGTGATCCTCACAGTGTGAGTAATATATGAACTCATTGTGAATTCAAAACGTTGAGCAGGTTAAGAGGAGGCAGCTCAAATATCTGTCGCTGGGGGACATTCTACTTCCTGTTTCTCAACACTATTACAGAGATATCACAGTGCTCTCACATGATGAGCTCATGAGTGCACGCCCAGCTAACAGATTTCTGTTATAAGAACCTTCTCCAAACATACAACTGACTTCCAGACACAGCCTTCGATGAAATCAACTGAAATAAACAAATCACCAGCTTCACTCATTATTAACCAGACTGACTTAATTTCTGTCAGACATCTTCAAAAGTGCTTATTGGGAATTAACAGAGATTTAGATGATGATGTTTTATTGTTTTGTTTGATGTTACCATCATAGTGATTAGTGTTTGCTTTAGTTGGGCTCTTGACCCTTGACTTTGTAACATTATATTTTTTTAGGCTGCTGTAATTGTGTTTGTAAAGCACGTTTGTTATGGCAAGGAAACCCAAAAAGAGACTGCAACCAGGTGGTTTGTTATTGATGATAACAACAACACAGTCATCACCTAGATTCAATATGCAGTCTTGGTCTTGGGAAGTCGTGGCCTAATGGTTAAAGAGTCGGACTTGTACTCGTAATCCAATGGTTGCGAGTTTGAGTCTCGGGCCGGAAGAGATTGTAGGTGGGGGGAGTGGATGTACAGCGCTCTCTGAACAGCGCTCTGTCTCCAGCCTCAATACTACGAATGAGGTGCCCTTGAGCAAGGCACCGAACCCCCAACTGCTTCCCGGGCACCGCAGCATAAATGGCTGCCCACTGCTCCGGGGGTGTGTACACTTTGGCTGGGTTAATTGCAGAGCACAAATTCCGAGCATGGGTCACCATACTTGGCCGTATGACACGTCACTTTCATAATCATTTAGAAGAACTACAACAGCATAAGACACAAACATTATTAACTACTCTGTCATTTAAACACAAAGAGAGACATCAAGAATCAGTGTATGAATCTCAACAATGGTGACAATCAAAAGCTTCATGCTGCAATGCATGCTGGGTACCTAGTCTCTGTGCAGTGAGTGCACTTTGACCTCACATTAGTATGAGCACACAGTGAGGGCGCTGTGAGGTTACACTTTTAGCTCACTGTTACCTCACATTGTGACCTCATCACGAGTATCCTGTGAGCTCATGGTGACATCACTGTGAGATCAAATTGTTGACTGGGAATAACACATTTGTGTGCTTTCTTTTTTTTTTTTTTTTAAATCTGAGCTTTGCACTGCTAGTTAAATCAGCATTACTGTAGTTTACGGCAAATTAAACAGAAAACTGTGGCTTAGATGTTTTTCCTGTTGGCCTGATCTGCTTTCACTTTAGAGAAACTACAGACTTGAATTCCGTAAATGTAAATTTGAATAAAATGAAAAGAATTTCAAATCACATGAGCCAATATTTTATTCACAATAGAGCCTAAATGTTTAAATTGAGAAATTTTACACTTTTATGCACTAAATGATTGTAGTATTTTAGCAATAGAGAAAAACTGTAATGATGTGTCAAACAATACTGAAACTTTAAAAGTTAATTAAGAAAGAAACTATACATAAATGTAATTTCTGCTGTGTGGTTTTAGATCAGTTATGTGACTCATGCAGAGAATTAAAGAATTCACCCAGAAATAAAAATAAAGATATGATGACGCCAGCTCCTGTGTCAGCAGCACCACACGCATGCATCATGATAATCTCATGAATGGCAACAGAAACTGACAAGGAAGAAAATAAATTGTTGAATAAAGCCATCATTTTTGTTTTCTTTGCTCCAGGGCTCCATACTAATATTTGAGGGCACTAAGTTCTGCAGATGGTGGCACCAGAAGCAGATTTGGTAGCGCTTGTTTTGCATTAATAAGTGTAGTCACTAATAATATTACATGTTTATTTCTTGGTAATGCACATCTGACAAGAAATTTGACTGAGTAAAGCACTGAGCTTGAGTTGGGAAGCATTCAAAATGTACTTTTATTAACAACAATAACGTGCAAAATCTAGGTTTTATATAGAAAATTTACATATTCCACTCTTATTAAATGTTCCATTATTCTTCTATAGTATTATATGGATCCACTGCATCGAAATAGTTGAAAAAGCCCATATACATGTAAACAACTTTAAATATATAAAAATAAAATTTATAGTATTAGTAAGTAATATAAGTATTTAAGTTAAATATTCAAGTATTACAAATACTTTATATACTAAATACTTAAGTATTACAAATAATTAACCCTTTTTTATTGTGTCTAAATGTTGACATGCAACTTAGTATATAATGTTACATTTAATTCCTCAAAAATGACAAGAGTGTGTACTGTCTGCAAGAGATAGCTGGAGAGCAGATACTACATCTTTCACTGCCCTATAGCTGGAACCACCCATATCAGGAAATAACAACATATCCGGTATGGTAAACACCAGAATCCTGTAGAGAGGAAGCAATCATCATCCACCTTATCATCTAATTGTGCTAAGGCTTGTTACAGATGTTCAGCTTTAGTCAAGAAGTGGGAAAGAACTGATCAGTCAAGAACTGATGCAAAAATCCCATTGTATGAGGTTATGTGAGGTAATGAGTGTTAACCTCATCTCATTGAGGTTCACTGATCTTTCCCATGTGGTTCTGAACAAGGACCTCTGCTGCTCTGGGTTTCATTGGATGTTAAACTAATTACGCTAATCCCATCAGAGAATCAAAAGAGTGACCACTAAAAGACACTTGCTATAAGCTCTTCTTTCTTTTCTGTGGTCGATGCAAGAACACACTCAAAAAAATGATTTGGTCTAAATTGTTCCAGTGTTCATGTGTTTCCACACAACAGAGTGTTCAAGTAGAATTGAAGCAGTGCTGGAGTTAAGGAGATAAATGCGTGATGATTGATCATTAATGATGAACACCTGCTGTTATCAAGAAGAATCACCGAAGGAAAGAGAAACACAAGAACTACAACTGACTTCAGCCACAGCTGAAGATGAAATCAACTGAAAAAAAAGAAGACATTAAATCTCTCAAGATCTGATTAAACAGCATCAGACTGACCAGATTGACTTTATTTCTGTCAGACTTCTAGAGAAGCTCTTATTGAGAATTAACAGAGGTTTAGATGCTTTATTGTTTTGTTTGAAATCACCATCAAAGAGACCAGTGTTTCCTTTTGTTGGGCTCTGGGCTCTTGACCCTTGACATGTTGGTGTTAATATTACACTGGTTGCTTTAATTGTGTGTTTATATAGGATACACTTCGTTTAGCCAGCAAAGCTAGGAAAAAAAAAAAAAAGTTATTGGCAAATGATCCACCGATCTCATTTTTTATATAGCTTCAGATGTAGTAGTCTTGTAAATATCAGATAATTTGAATAATTTACAAATCACCTTGTGCACATAACGTTTTCATCTGTAGCAATACAAAGACCACAGACATCAAGAATCAGTGTATGAATCTCAACAATGGTGACCCTTTGCGATTCTGTAGCCAGATCAGCCCGTAGTGTGAAGTGTATTTCATATGCTCCATACTATGTCTCTTCCTGAAGTCAGGTATTTTCTTATTTTTGAATTGGATTCTTATTGTTTAATTATGCAACTGGCATGACACATTTTTACCTGACTAATAATAAATTGTTATATTTGATTTATTCTGATCTCTTCAGAAATAATTTTTCAAGTAGATTAATGTGTAGTGGTATTTCCGCAAATCTGCGTTCAGGACAGATCATACCAAGCACTAATGGATGAACCACGGGGAGCACCATGAAGGAGTCTTTGGATTTCTGACTGTCACTGGCTTAACACGGTGTAGCTCTCATGGTTATAGGAAAAAATACACTTTTTGTTATGAGTATGCAGGCGCAGCTAACTTAAAGATATTTACATTTAGCAGACGCTTTTATCCAAAGCGACTTACATTGCATTCAAGTTACAGTTTTTACATTTTTTATCAGCTCTTGCTTTCCCTGGGAATCGAACCCATGATCTTGGCGTTGCTAGCACCATGCTCTACTATTTGAGCTACAGGTATTATAGGTATTATAACCACTCTGCACCCTCTGAGTAAGTTCAGAACTGACGAGTTTGTGTCTGTGGATTCAATAAGATCGGCCGAATATAATTCCTGTGTGATACCTGGTCCCTAATGAACAAAGAATTGAAAGTATGAGATTTCCAGAATAATCAAATATCTACATTAATATACAATCGATATCTGTGATCAGTTTTTAATTATAAATATTGTCTAAATTTATTGATCACTTGAAATTGGAGTCAGATTGAACACGGAGCTAGACTAAAATTGAAACTAAATCCAGATAAATTCAGAAGCGCAAGTAAAAGACCGAATACATTAAACCTTCGACCAGGCCGCTGGATTTCGCTTTTTGGGCTGCCTTAAACTGTTATAGAATTATTGTTTTGCTGTTTTCTGATTACATTTCAACTGTTTTTTTGTTGTTTTATCATCATTGTTAGTTATTTGTTGTACTGTGATGTAAAGAGCTCATCTTTTTAACATTTGTTGATTGCCACTGTTCTTGAGGTTATTGTGTCTAGTTTTGAGGCCTAGAGTATGTTCAACCACTTTTGTACATTTTCTGGATATATTAGTTTTGTAAGTTGTCTTACAAACAAAAACAATGTTGTCTACTTATTAGACTAACTTATCCATTAATGTTTGTCATTTGTATACAAACATAAGTTTGATAATGTGGTGACTTTTTTAACCTTCTTTTTTTCTTCCAAGAAACAGAAAAACACTAATTACATCAACATTCAATATAATAAGCAAAACTTGAAGCCTGCAGTTATAGTTTTATTTTATAACATCGTATAAATGCTAACTAGAACAAAACATCCTTGTCCATAAAACTCACAGAAAAAAAACTTCACAGAACATAATTTGAGACACATTGAAAAACCATTGCAAGTCTTTGTAACTAACAAAACTGTGTAGCATTTCTAAGGTGTTATTCTTTGTGAAGCTTATTACATTTTAAAACAATATGTATTTTCTATGAAAAACAAATTTGCTGCTTTATAAATTTCATAACCAAATTTTTTATACAATAATTCTTTAACTATTTGTAACTATTTTAAAAAAATTGTAACTGTTTTTTTTTTTTTTACTTTAAACCAGTTATTTAACTTTAAAATCTAGCAGCTGTGTTTTTTATATCAAGTCCTCCTTATACCTCACTGTGACTGTGGAGGTTTTGATCATCAAATATGTGTAAATGTGAGCAGCCACGTTGTGAGTTCAGCAATTGTTGTGAATGCAGTGAAGGAATACTACAAATCAAGCTCTGTGGCATCTGTGAAATGTTGATTATTTTGGGATTGCTTTGGGAGAAAATATACAGCCATGCAGTACAATAGCAATCACTTTGAAAGTACAGTGTACAGTGAATTCAACGAGATGACATTCTTCATAATTACAGTATCTGCTCCAAGAGATTCATCAACATGCTTACCATTGGGACAGTTTACTATCTCTTACTTTGCTTTAAGTTGTATTCCACCCATGTTTAACATAATTTGTTCAGGGTATGGACTTTGCATGTGTAAAGTCCAGCTCTTTTAACTCAAGTTTTGACATAAACCAGGAGGAGACATCATTTGTTTTAAATTGTACATTGTACATTTTTGTAAAAAGCTTTTTTGTTTTATTTATTTATTTATTGGTAACATGGTCAGAATTAATTATTAATCAAATTCAGTCCCTGAAGCTGTTCATAGCGCTTAAATTGCAAGGAATCTGAAATATTGCTGAAATATTTCAATGCTTTGTATTTTCTCTGGAAAGGAAATGGAAACACTTTGTGGTCTCAACATGCTGAAACCTGTAGTTTGATCAGTGCTTTTATGAAAGTCATTTTCTTCATCTGTGTTTTTTTCTTGTTGGATTATGCAAATCACAACCAATGGTAAATATATTCTATTTCAAATATTATAAAATTAACATATCAACCACAAATATAATATCTAACATTAACATAGTCTAAAATGATGTTGTTTTATAAATTCAGCTGTGATTCACACTCAAAATGCACTTCTTTTTAGTTATTTTATTTTACAAGTTTTACGTATACAATCGTCTCTCCAGATGCGTCAGCGAGGATCTTCTGATCTGTTAAGCGTTCAGACGGGAGAAAGCATCTGCCTGAACTGCAGCATGAGAAACCGATATGAAGTCGCCTGGTATCACCTCAGATCTGGAGAACTGGATCTACTGATTTCTGCAGAGAAAGATAGGAACAGGAACTCAAGTCCTGATCAGTCAACTACCATCCAAATCAAGGGTATTTACACTAAGTGCAAATAGCTATAGATTCTATTTACACTATGTTAAAATAGCAAGATTTTCTGCTATCCATACTACTTATCGCAAATAGTGGCAATTACAGGTGCATCTCAATAAATTAGAATGTCGTGGAAAAGTTCATTTATTTCAGTAATTCAACTCAAATTGTGAAACTCGTATATTAAATAAATCCAATGCACACAGACTGAAGTAGTTTAAGTCTTTGGTTCTTTTAATTGTGATGATTTGTGATGATCTCAACAAATTAGAATAATTCATAAGAACAATAAAAAAAATAAAAAAAACATTTTTAGTGAATTGTTGGCCTTCTGGAAAGTATGTTCATTTACTGTATATGTACTCAATACTTGGTAGGGGCTCCTTTTGCTTTAATTACTGCCTCATTTCGGCGTGGCCGAATAAATGAACTTTTCCGTGACATTCTAATTTATTGAGATGCACCTGTATATGATTGCCACAATAATAAAGCCTTTGATATTACTTGAATTCAGGATTTAACCTGTCACACACCATCATATCTCCTTATATACCTGCCTGTTGTCTTGCTCAGGAGTTTTATGATGTCCGTATTAACTCAGTCAGCCAGACTTGAAAAGAAGCCATTCGAAGCTACACCTTTATACTCTGTAATTCAAGGTAATTTTGGCCTTGTAATATAAAAAAAATCTTGTTCCTTGTCTTATGTCATTTTTATTGGTACCCTTTATCTATTCAGGGCACGTTCTCTAAAAGACTACCTGTCTTTATCAGAAATGTCCTGTTCACTTTCACACAGTTACACACCTGGTTAAGAGTCTTTCTCAAGGACACCACAGTGAGATTGAAGAGATTGAAGAAATGCTGTTTTTTCACAGCTAAAAAAAACAAAACAAAAAACAGCTAAAATCTAACACGCATTTAATGCAGAAAAACTTTTACTGACATAATATTATTGTGGAGTAAAATATCATATAATACATGTTGATTACTCACATGCTTCATTCATAAAATGGATCTTGAATGAAATGAAATGAATCTTGTTCCATTGTATTTTAAATTTGGTTGTAGGACCATAAAAACATTTCCAAAATTAGTAAGTGTTTACCTCAAACCTTGCCTTTGATTTTTTATTTTTTTATTTAATATCCATATTCTCTTCCCTCAGATGCTTTGAAGAGGTGGAGCCCCAATACTACAGACTCAGACATTGATGCAGCACTGGAGGAACACCTGAAGCACGCTCCTGGAAGAGCTGGGGGTGGTGGACCAAGAAAATGAGAGCATTTTTTTTTTTTTTAAAGACTCTAAAAATAGTTACATATGTGTTAAATATGATCCTGTACTTTTCTTTTTTGTGTAAATAATGGCTATTAATAATTTTCTTGTGTAAACAATGGCTGCTTAACATTAATGTAAAACTGTTAAAGAAAATGTAATTTCCACAGATTTAGAATTAACTACATTCTACTATTTTTATTTTCTTGTTTGGATCGTAGCTGTTTAAGAAATGGAAGACATTTTTCAAAAATGTAATATTCACAATAAAATATGTTGTGCTAAATTACAACATTATTCTTCTTGCTTAAGTCCACGAATGATGTGTTAATGTTTGTGATGTACACTTGCAGGGGCGTAAATTCCATCTAACAGTAGGGGGGGGACAATAAACATAAAATTTATAGATATAAAAAAAGGATAGATATGCCTACACAGCATGGACCGTGTTAAAATATGAGTTCGGTTCACCACGCGGTCATATTAATTATTATTTTGCATCATCCATAGTATTTTAGGTTTCATCTGAAACCTAGTAAGTCTCTTTAGATATTCAACCGCATTAAACCCACTGATCTGCCACTTAACATCATGTTGAGCAAAACCCAACACATCCCACTAAACATTGGACGTCGGATAGACGTGCAGATCATGTCTATATTGGGTCCGTCGGTCCATGACCAATTCTGGACATCTATTCGACGTCCAAACTAGGTCCTCTATTTGGACGTCTAACCATGACCCAAATTGGACGTCAGATTGATGTTCGACATTTGACCTTTGAACTGGGTATTTTTTTGGACGTCATTTGGACGTCTAGGTGCAGGAAATTTACATGATTGTATGTAATATTTTTTTTATTTACAAATATCAACATTGTTGTTATCAACATGATTGATACATATGAATACAGATTTTTTTTAATAAACAGTCACGATTTATTATGTGTATGCCAAATAGGCCATGTTTTTTTTTTTTTTTTTTACATTTTTCTGTTGAATCTAGCTGCTGAGCCAAACAAAACATAGGACTACAGTTATAGAAGTTAAGTAAAAAATTATATATAAAATAAGTCTAAATTTGACGTTGAAAAGACGTCCACAAACGACCACATTTGGACTATAAATAGCCCTTACACGGAAGTCCCACGGACGTCAATATATGACGTGCTGTAGACGTCGCCTGGCGTTACAAAACAACCCCTTCAGTGGACCTAAATTGGACGTCCAAAAATAACATGGAAAAGACGTCACTCCGACGTCACATGGCGCAGTGGGATAGGTCTACAATATTAGTCAAATATCATTTCACACACAGGCTTATCGCCGTGTTAGTTGCAGTGGGTGACAAGCTACGGTATTAAACTTGTTAACCTTATAGAAAAAACATCAGATATCATTATTTTTTTTTTGTCATGACTAATTTATTAATGATCCAGCATCATCTGTATTAAAGAGAAAGAATAATTTCACCTGATGTTTAAATAGAATAAAATAGCCTTGACAGCCTAAGTTACTTACACATAACTAACTGTTACTGAGGAGCTTGCTCTGTTGCACCGGACTCGTGTGTGTACCGGTAAAAGAGGAAAGCAGGCAGTGGACCAAACCACTGTGGGGCAAGGGAGGGGGGAATCAAAACACTTCTGAACTTAAAACGCTTTTTTGCATTTATTTTGTTTTACTACTCACACAATTAAATTAAGTATATGTCCATTGTATTATTTTTAATACACAGAGTCGCCTGTAATGATATTTTTAGGGGGGACAATCCCCAGCTAGGGGGGTCCCCTAGCTGGGGGATTTAATTAATACATTAAATTAACACAAAATAGACATCCAGAAGATGACACATTTAGACGTCCAGGGACGCGCAGAAAAGACGTGTAATTCACGGCCAGAAGACGTCAAAGACGTCCGTTCAATTTTCATTTTGGATATAGTTTTCAACCATGACGGGACGTGTCGGAGGGACGACTTTTCAACGGTCATTAAACGTCCAAATGTTTGCTGGGCTGGGGTACTACATAGTTCAGAGTCTTTGTAATGTGTTTCAGCGATACATTTCTAACATTTGTAATGTGTTTAGAAACAATTCTCAGAATTCTCTTTACACGGACTTTAAAGATGAAACCATCAATGATACAGTCAGATGGCTTTTCAATCTACAAATCTCCATGATTTACTGTAGTAACACGCAAAGCCCCGTTTACACTAGTGCGTTTTCGTTTTAAAACGCATAACTTTTGCTACGGTTACGCCTATCGTTTACACTACTCGGAGAAAACTGAGACTTTTGAAAATGCTGCAGACCCCGTTTTAGTTTGAAAACTCTGGGGTTGCATTTCAGTGTAAACGGACCAAAATGGAGACTTTTGAAAATGATGGCGTGTCTGCCTACATTTGCTCTGTGTATCCTTGACGACCGTGTAAACAATAACATCATGCTCATTATTGTAGCCATAGCTATGTATGAGTAGATCCCCATTCGACCGCTCCAAGCATGCAGACGCGTCCGCCATCTAAATATTAGGAATCTGCCTCTGCATATCTATGGTTGTACCTGCATGAATGGTCATGTGAAATGCATTTTCGGTTGTGTAGTGTAGACGGAGATCGTTTCTGAAGTGCAGCAGAAACGCCAGTGTAGACGAGGATCGTTTTCATTCTAAAACACTGTTTTAAAACTAAAACGCACTAGTGTAAACGGGGCCTAACTGCACCACGGTATTGTGGCAGAAATGTGGGATATTCAAACTGAATTGTTATATTATTAATGTAGACATATTAAAGGAGTAATATAATTACAGTGTTATTGTGGTTAAGCTATAGCGTTTGTGCATTTATACTAAATGTGTTTAGATTACTGCTTTTCATACAAATACCTAGAAATCATATAGTTACATTTTTACCATGGTATTGAGGTGCTATATGTGTGGTTTTAACTGTGGTTAAATGTATACTACTATGGAAGACCAATTAGGGTGACCACCTGAAATTGGGAGCTTTTTCCCGCAAGACGTAAGCTGCGTGCCGCTTTTCAATTATGGATTCTATATATATTTATTTATTTATTTATTTTTATCCTAGAAATTGAAATACCAAAATAAGAAATGCATTAAACACTGTGACTGGCATTTAAAAATGCATTTGCGCAGCCGTCATGTTCTAGCTGTGAAAATAACCAACTGACGCAGTCGTAGAGAGGGGTTTTTCTGCTGATGATGACTGTGTGGACGGCGCAAAGGATGTGCGGACCTCGTCAAGTGCTCGAGCACCACCGACGGAAATGGTCGAATGCACATGGAAAAACATGATATTCTCCTTTCATTAAAAAAAAAGATTGCACCTTTCAGACATGACTTTCTTCTCATTTTAATAGTTTGTTTGAGGTGGTTTCTATGGTGTTATTTTAATTACATGTGTCCAGAGCGCATTACTGTAATGCCAGAGCGCAACAAATGTCTCCGCTCACAGTATTCTCTTCACTCTCTCTCGATCAGATATTAGGCCTACGTGTGTGCGCTCAAAACTTATACTCTCTCCTGGATTTAATGTTGCTACACAGTAAAACCTCCAGTGTTAAATCAACACTCCCAGTGTATATATAATCCACACTCAGAGTGTTAAAAAAGAAACACTGAGTCAGTGTTAAAGTTAATGAGATAATTAGTGTAGTAATTGAGTGATGATTGAGCATTAATGAAGAACACCTGCTGTTAACAAACTGAATCACTGAATCACTGAAAGAAAGAGAAAGAACAGAAAAAAAGAGACGAGATGAGCAGAAATACAAGAACTACAGCTGACTTCAGCCACAGCCTCAGATGAAATCAACACTAGATAAAAGCAATTAAATCTCTCAAGATCTCAGCAGAGGATGATTAAACAACTCCACAAACATCATCACCAGCGTCACACGTTACTAACCAGATTGACTTTAGATGTTGATGTTTTAGTTTTGTTTGAATTACCATTATCGAGGTCAGTGTTTGCTTTAGTTGGGCTCTTGACCCTTGACTTAAAACTTTACAATTACTTTGGCTGCTGTAACTGCGTGTTTGTTTAGACATGTTAGTTATGGCGAAAAGAAAAAAAGCCAAGCGAAAATGTGATCAGGAGTTGGTTATGTTACTAAAGACATAATCAGTGTATGGTGGCTTGAATAACTGGTTTTACTCCGAGTATAGTCACTGGTAGATTTATTAATTAATTTTGAGATTGTGTAGTTTAAGACCTCACAGTTTTAATATTAATCTAAAAGACTTGAAATTTATTCTGCACTGGAAGTTTACTTTTCTTCATCAAACAGACTTCAAGAATCAGCATATGAATCTCAACAATGGTGACAATCAACATAAAGCTCCATGTTGCAGTGCATTCTGGGAGCACCAATCAAAACTCATCCATGGCTCCCAGCATGCAATGCGACATGAATAAATTATGCAGCTGTCTTAGTATTTTCTTTTATTCTTACTATTTCCTTTTGTTTTGCTATTTTGTTGTGACTTTTAGTAGCGTGTTTTGTGATGTTCACAGATGATCTTTTTATCTGAATATGTTGATTATCACCATTGTTGAGATTCATACGCTGAGTCTTGATGCCTGTATGATAATGCAGTTTGGACCTTTTAGTGCTGATTTACTTTTAAAAGTCTTTCAAATTAATCTTAAAACTGATGGATGAAGCTTTATATTTTACGCGATCAAAATAAAAAAAAGCAACCAATCAATGACATGCTCTGAATGAAATCAGTTACAGAAATCACTAAATGCTGGTGATTTCTTTATAGAAGTCTAACCATCAACACCCGAATGCTATAACTAACATGTCTAAACAAACACGCAGTTATAACAGCCAAAGAAATTGTAATGTTTTAAGTCAAGGGTCGAGAGCCCAACTAAAGCAAACACTGACCTCGATAATGGTAATTTAAACAAAACTAAAGCATCAACATCTAAAGTCAATCTGGTTAGTAACGTGTGAAGCTGGTGATGCTGTTTATGGAGTTGTTTAATAATCCTCTGCTGAGATCTTGAGAGATTTAATGTCTTCTTTTATCTTGTGTTGATTTCATCTAAGTCTGTGGCTGAAGTCAGTTGTAGTTCTTGTTTTTCTGCTCATCTCGTCTCTTTTTTTCTGTTCTTCTTTCTCTTTCTTTCAATGGTTCAGTTTGTTAACAGCAGGTGTTCTTCACTAATGCTCAATCATCACTCAATTACTAAACTAATTATCTCATTAACTTTAACACTGCTTCAGTGTTACTTTTTTAACACTCTGAGTGTGGATTATATATACACTGGGAGTGTTGATTTAACACTGGAGGTTTTACTGTGTAGATCCGCAACCTGGATTGTGGGCAATGGGCATCCACCGGCAGAAACATAAATCGGTGCTCAAGACAACGGATGTAATGTAAATCAGTATTTAAATGGCATAATCGTAGTATCTGTCTCAGATGTGTCCCGCAAAATCACATCTACTGTCCCACAACAGATCTATTGCCAGGTGGTCACCCTATTGCCTGGCTCACACTACAGGATTTTTTGCCCGATTTAGCTCCAATTTCCCCCTCCCGAAAATCGGAGGGAAAATCTTGTCGAGCACCTCGATCGGTCCCGATGTTCGGCGTGGATTATCTGGTAATGGGAGGCGTTCACCGATAGAACTCTGATCCTTTAGCACACAAATCGGGGACGCCCCGATCATATCAAACATGTTTGATATTTAGGATTTAAATCGGGATGATGACGGCTATATGAATACGTCAGCACTTTCATAACAGCCAATGCGCGACCACAAAACAGCTGCTGTACGGCTCCTCTGAATAGTGGAGACGGAGGAAACTGCTTCTTGAAGTTTTGTAGTAACACGATTGTCTGTATAATATGTCGAACATGTATCACAACCGATAAGGAGAAAGAGATGCACTGGGGTGAAATCGCCTCAGTTTTGAACGTACAGGGTGTGTGAAAGCTTCTAGCACTCTAGCTATTATGTAAACATTGCTGAAGAGCTGCTGCACGAGGCGATCCCTCTAGCATGATAATCTTAATAATATCTTGTAGTGTGTGATGCGCCACGAATTTCAAATTTTGTAGTGTGTGCATGTTTAAGATTTGAGGGAAGATGATCTGCAAAGATTCTCCTTATGTGTGTGCTGCAACCAGATTTCATAATCGGTTAGGATTTTAAAACTCCTGTAGTTTGAGCCCGGCTTAAGACCAATGGTTAATCAATGGTTAATTTTAATAAAACTCAAACAGTCAGAATAATTAAATTTCACCATATAAAAATGAGGTGAGATTGTTAATTTTTACAGATGTTGCTAATTTTGATAATAAACGTAAATCTGCATCCTAACTTAAGCTACTACTACTGTCAACTCAAGCTACTGTCAAATGTGCATTTCTAAGAGACAAAAAATGTAATAATATTTATATTGCAGTCTATGAAAAATGTTACTGATATTTGGGGCAGTCGTGGCCTAATGGTTAGAGAGTCAGACTTGTAACCTAAAGGTTGTGAGTTCAAGTCTCAGGTCTGATAGGAATTGTCAGTGAGGGAGTGAATAACCAGCGCTCTCTCTACCTTCAATACCATGACTGTGTGTGTGCACTTGGATGGGTTATATACAGAGCACAAATTCAAAGTATGGGACATCATAATTAGCCTCCTGTCTTTTCCTTTTTTGGCCATATTGCCCAACCCTAGCTTAAAGACATTTTTTTTTACTGTGGATTGGAAACTCACATCTAGTGAGAAGTACAACAGGGGGCGTATTACAGAAAGATCTTAACTTATCTTATCAATGGTATTACATTTATTAATAATTGAAAATGAAGAACGAATATGTTTAATGGTAGAAAGGCTCTTGGTTATATTTTGATGACAAAACACTAATTACAGACTGCCGCACAACATATTACAGTTAGCACAGAAACTGCAACCAGCATTACAGAGACCAACAAAAGTGTCACAGAGCATTATTTGTTGTAGTGCAAGTGACTAATGCCTTACGGTTTTTTGCAAAAGGCGATTTTCACAGTGAAGTAGCTTCTATTATTTTGTTTACCTCATCAGCAGTGTTGGTTGCCTGGTAACAGACCCGAGAGTGGATTGTCGAGCTTGATTATGCCATTTAAGATTTCCTAACTAGAGATAAGATACTGTTTTGTAAGATAGGATAAGAATCCCAAATTAAGTTAAGATTTGCTTCTGTAATACCAATTTGCGAAAAATCCTAATTTAACATATCATATCTTAAGTTAAGACCTAAGATAAGAAATTTTCTGTAATACGCCCCCAGGTCTGTAACTGAGCTCTATAGATTATTTAACTGTTGGCCTCAATCAGAGTGACCATAATAATTGGTTTTAATAAAAAATTTATAAAATCAAGGAGAGCATGACCGTACAAGCTTCTGTCTCCATTCATATGTATCTGTATAACCTCCAAAAGAACATTTATTTCCAAAGATGGTGTTCAGAAAATCCTTATGTGCATGTGTGAGAGTGAAGCTTCATATGTGATGGCGATTTGTAGATTGAAAAGCTTTGTCACTGTATCATTGCACACAGTGTTTCTGCTGTTTGTCAGCACTTTCATCTGGCTTTAAACTAGTTTAAATCACAGAGTCATTTGTGTTCTTCCCTGAATTCAAGCACTTCACATTAAATTAATCATCGCCTGAACATAAACTTAAAAACATTGCACATTTGCACACTCAGGGAAAAAAAACACTACTGTGCCTCGTCTCTGTTACTGTGTTTGTATGTAAAGTTCTCACGCTGTTAGCACTGTTTACTCAGGTATGCACACATGCACTTATTTTTAGCTTATATTCAACTCTTTTGATTAGTCTGTTTAATATAATCTTCATGACTCGTCTGGCTTGTTTGGAACAGGAAGTTGTTCAGTGCTTCACAGGCGTTGTGAGGCGTGTTATAAGAGGGGACATCTGGATCACTTTCAGTATTTAAACAGACATTGATGGCAGACAAAAGGTCCAGTGACGTTTGTGTGCAGTTTCTTCTAACGGTGTAAAGAAGTGCTGAACAACAATAAAACAAGAAGAAACAGTTGAGTTTAGAGTTGTGTTGTGGTCAGTGCTTTTACCTTTTAAATAAGCAGGTTTATTTATTTTTAGTTTTTTTGACTCAAGGACTTTCTGCACTTTATATTCTTTACTTTTGGTGAGATTTGAGTACCATATAACCACCCAGAGGCGGACAATCCAGGGGTCAGAAAGTAAAAGTCCTGCCATATTTTTGTTCCACCCATGAACTCTGCAGCTGATTTCACCAGAGGAGGAACCAAGTCATTCCTTTCAAGTCACAAGCAAGTCTCAAGTCAAATCCCAAGTCCTCAAAGAGTTAAAGTTAATGAGATAATTAAGTGTCTAATTAAATGATGATTGTGCATTAGTGATGAACACCTGCTGTTATTGAGAATTACAGAGGATCAGATGTTGATGTTTTATTGGTTAAAATGATGCCACCATCACAGAGATCAGTGTGTGCTTTAGTTGTGCTCTTGGCCTTTGACTCCTGTGTCAGATCTCTCTTTGCAGCATTACATGTGTTGCTGTAAAGTAAAGAGATCAGGGCTGCACAATGAGAAACCATGCTTTTACAGCTGTACTGGTTGTTTGTTTTTTTCTTCTTTGTGTTATATGTTTAGGTTTTGAAAAAACAACCTTGTGAAATAGCGTGCAAGGAACTTGTTGTTCTAATAGTTATGAATTCATTTGAAATCGACTGTATTTAATGCATATAAACACTTAAACTCTTCTGGTATTTAGACGCACGCAGACATAATGAACCAGTATATGAATCTCAACAATGGTGACAACCAACAAAATTCTTCATGCATGCTGGGTAAGACCATAGTAAAAACTCCCATCATGCACTGCAGTATGAATTATTATTGTCACCACCGTTGAGGATCATATGATAAGTGTTCATGTCTAAAAGCCTGAGCTGATGCAGTTCTTCCTCTTAATATGTAATCACTACAGTAGCATTTGTTTGGTAGGACTTTTTTTTCCTGACATTCAGTAATAGCAGAATATCACTCAATAAACCAAAGCGAGACACCTTCATGATGCTCATTCAAATGATTTAAAAGCAGAAAGCGTAAGCTAATCTGCTACATCAAGTTCTTGATTCAGCAATGCACAAATGTTTGCTGTGAAACAATATTGCACTTGCTTAAAAGCAAATTACTTTGATTTACTAAAAGGGTCAAGAGCCCAACTAAAGCAAACACTGATCTCCATGATGGTGGCATCATTTTAACCAATAAAACATCAACATCTGATCCTCTGTAATTCTCAATAACAGCAGGTGTTCATCACTAATGCACAATCATCATTTAATTAGACACTTAATTATCTCATTAACTTTAACTCTTTGAGGACTTGGGATTTGACTTGAGACTTGCTTGTGACTTGAAAGGAATGACTTGGTTCCTCCTCTGGTGAAATCAGCTGCAGAGTTCATGGGTGGAACAAAAATATGGCAGGACTTTTACTTTCTGACCCCTGGATTGTCCACCTCTGCAACCACCCTGTCTTCTTTCTTTCTTACCAGGTCCCTGACTTTTATTCTACTTTTTGTCTTTCCTGGTACGTATGTGCAACAAAGAAAAATGATTTGTAAAAATAAGGATTAGTGACATTTATAAGATGAATAAATACTACATTATCAATATTGTGTAGTGATTTCAACACTGTTTTTATTTGTAGGTGCTGCTTCTCTAACGGTGGAGGGACGAAAGGGCGACAGTATCACCCTGCCGTGTAGTTTGAGCAACAGAGAGGATTTAACCACTGTTCTGACATCTGGGTCCACAATTGCTTATGGTGCTCATCAGGATAAATACTACATGGGTCGTGTGCACGAGTGGGAGTTGTGACCTCATTCTACAAGACTTGAAGACCACTGATGCTGGAAAATACATCTCAAAAGTGTTTGCCAGCGGTCAACTACCCGACATCTACACTTATGACATCCGTGTTAATCGTAAGGTCAAAACTGATTTAAATATTGATTTGGGCTTTTTGTTGCTTTCATTTAGTACCGGTGTTTATTTCATATTACGTTACACCAGTGTAATACCACCCATCATCAATACTATACAAGCACTGTCACAATTATGCTGTTTTATTCTCTTCAGTTACTTTAACAGGACAGAAAGGCAAAGAGCTGATGTTTGATGATCTTCCGCGTGAGGCTGAGAGCGTCACGCATTTGACAAACGCAGGCTGCACAGAGGTGTGGAGGAGAGGACAGGGTGTCCTGACTGACCGACAAGAATGAACACCTGACCATTAAAAACTTCACATCCAGTGATGCTGGACCCTACAGAGTCCTGAACTCAACAGACGAAATCCTAGTCAGCGTGACAGTCACAGGTGAGAGAAAATCGATGGAATTAGAAATGTTAATTATAAAGTGGACAGGTGAGGTGTATTTATCATGATTTGAACAGCAAATTAATACTAAACTGTGTGATTAACCTTTCAATATTCTCTACAGAATCGGGTACAGAATCAAAGGATAAACTAGACAGCACACACGAGGATGAAACTCATGACACTGAACGAGTTTGTAAGTAAAACAGGAGGCACTGAGAGCTTTACGAAATCTTTAAGCACTGAGTTTAAAAAAGAAAAAAATCAGTTTTAAAAATTGTATTCCCACTTTCCCCTTCCAGCTGTCTGGGTTTGGATTGCGACTGGAGTGGTGTTTCTGGTGGCTCCGATTGTGTTTGCTGTCAACAAGATGCGTCGGAACAGGAACAAGGATTCCTACCAAGAGGTCCAAATGACAGAAACCGTACAGGGGCCCAGATCATCGAACAACAGCAACAGTTAGCTTGCCTTCAGTGCCAGCAGATCTGCAGAGGATCCTGCCGACATCTCATTCCTGACTCAGCTGATTAAATGTCTCCACCTGCTGGTCACTTATTCATATTCACTTATTCTTAAAAATAATTCCGAATTGATTGATTCAAATTTCAAACCTCCATCACCTAGCATTATTTATGGTATATATGTAAATGTCCAGTCACATGTCTAATGTGATGAACTGCACTACTTACGGTTGTTTTCTGAAGGATCTGGTGACTCCTTGATAGAAACTGAGCCTGCCCTTGAATTCACGAAAATGTGTTAGCACAAGACATTTACTGTTGCCTTTGACCGTATGTATTGGAGAAACTAACAAACTTGCTGCTTTTAAATTTCAGTATCGTTTTAGGTACAGTAATTTTAAATTGTTTTTAATTATATACTTTAATATGGAATTTGGTCACATTGTAGTTTTGCTGTTATTTACCTTTAAAATCTAAAAGCAGCACAATGTCTGGCAGACTTCATACACTTTTTGTCCATTAAATAGCAAGTGCAACTTTAGCTTGAATATTGTGTATTGATACTGAATTATGTTGCATTAAATACAGGAGCAGTAACAAACTGCTTTTTAAATTTCACAGCCATTTTTATATACTCTTAACTCATGTAAACCAGGAATAGACATGATTTGTTTTAAATAGTACATTTTTGTAAAAAGATTTTTAGTAATATGGTCAAAATGATTAATCAAGAGCAGATTCCTGAAGCTGTTCACACACCTTAACTTGGAAGCAACCTGGAATATTTATTCATGGAATCTTCAACTGCATCTGCTTGCAAGCTCATATAGAGACGTACAGTATTGGGAAATCATGAGGATATTCATTACAACACAGAAGTTTGATGCAAATCACAATAAACGACTGATCTGATATAGAGACTACTGTCAGGAAAGGACGTGGAAACACTGGTTTTAGTCTCTGCATTGTGCTGAATTTAGAGGGTACTAAAACAAGTCATTTATGTTTGTTATTTTGGCCTTGTTCACTCCTGAATTTGTCTCCTTTGTTACTAATTTTCACTATATTTTTGTTAATAAATCTTTTTTTTTTGTTGTTAAGTGCAGAGTTTAGTTCCAACAGACACACACACCATGTAGTTTTCAAATAAGCCTAAATGACTTGATTATTTGGATCAGGTGTGTTTATTTAGGGTTGAATCTAATCTGTGGAGGGCTGTGGCCCTCCAGGAACTGAGTTTGACACCTCTATACACCTGCACAGACCTCATTTTTGTAAAAATATACCTACAGAATCTGCTCAATCGGTAGATTTCATGCTGTGTTGAGTAAAAGGTGTACCTAAAGGAAACTAGGTTAAGTCTTCCAAACATTTGTCAATATATTAAACAACTATTTGCTTACAAAAAAAGTGTGTAATTTGGACTCTTGATTGTTTCTGTACATTAACCACAAGCTGCTCCTCAGCACAATGGTAACCACAGAAATTCTATTAAAATACACATAAAACTGAATATTAAACACAAACAAAGTGAAAGACTGACCATTAGGGCACAAATGCCAGGTCTTTGTGACTGTATGATACATGATGATATTCCACTTCACAGGCCTGTACAGACTTACAATGAATTGAACGAAAGAATGGCCTGTTCTTATAGAGGACAGATTTTACTGTCATATTTTGGAGAAATGTGACATTTCACTTCAGAGGCCTTTGGTATATAGATGTTTCTTGCACTAAGGCACCTCAGGGGTGTCCAATCCTGTTCCCTAACATCTATCTTCAGTGCTCCAAGACACCTGTCTGTATTATCAAGTGCTCCTGAAGATCTTAGTTGGTTCAGATGTGTTTGATAAGGGATGGAGCTGGACTTCACAGGAAGGTAGATTTCTGAGAACAGGACTGAGCGCTGGTTTATGAGGTGTTGCCAATTTAGCTACAAAACTGGTGACTTCTTGGACGAACCTAATGTAATTTAGCACATTGCTGGCATGTTTAATGATGTTGCTAGTGCTTAAATACACTGTATGTGCTACTGTACAAAAGTTTTGACCCCTCTATGAATGTCTATGGGACTTTTTGTAGTTTTGATCGTCCAGAGCTGGGTAGTAACTGATTACATAATCTGGATTACATAATCACATTCCAAAAATTAAGTACTTGTAATTAGATTAAGTTACATTTTAAAATACTCAAAATCAGACTACAGTTACTCTTTATGGATTAAATGATTACATATTATTTACATAATAGCAATAAATTATTCATAATTTATTGATTCTCCCTAATTAATCTTTTTCATTTTTTCAGTTTTCCATTCTAAAATATCGTGATTGCATTAGCAATTATGAAATAATTAAACAGTACAACAACATGAAAATGACCACAGTGGTAGGCCTATTTGGGGAGATGTAGAACAAGATTTTGCAGAAAACAATTTTATTTTATTTTTTTCTTTATGAATTTTTAAAATATGTCTACCAACACCAAGTGTTTCAGGCCAAAACATGCATAAAACATTTTACATACCCATTGCAAATATTTTATTGAAAGTTTAATATATTAAATACAATTAAAATAATAACATAGCATTAAATAAGAAGTGCCTGTTTATTTATTTTTTTTATTTTTTTTATCATTATTTATTTTATTTATTATTATTATTATTATTTAGCCTATTATTATAAATTAATTGACCGTGGTTTCAGTTTGATGTGTGCTCTGACCCCGGAGTTTTCAATCTAAAACGGGTCTGCAGTGTTTTCAAAAGTCTCTGTTGTCGAGGGTCGAAACCGCCGGAGTATAGTGTAAACAATAGACGTAACCCTGGCAAAAGTTAAGCGTAAACTGGGCCTGATTCAAAGGTTTCGAAGCTTCATGAAGCCACGCAACGCCATGTAGACGCGCGATATATTTTCAGCGCAAATGGCACGTGACTGCAGTAAAACGAAAGTGAAAGTAGCCTGTATTGTGCTTTCTCTATCTGCGCCGTTTTACACCCGTGTTTAAGAATCTTTAACTCATTAGAAATAATATCCAGTGATTTCTGTATATGCATGTTTTGTAGGAATTTACGTGATGTTGTTGAGAAAACTTAAGATGTCTAGTAACCTTACATTTCCAGCAAGTGTTAAAGTGAAGCGGCAAGAAAAGTTATCGACTTCCTCAATAAGTAAGTAACCATGAAATGTAACTTACACATGAAGTACATTATATGCATTTTTGATCTCGTCAATGATGTCTTTATTATTAATTATCTTTGGACATATAGGCCTATATAGACTCTATGTTAAAATACACTTTTCTAATATATGTAGGCCTAATCATAAAAGTCAAAGTTATAAACCACATCTTTATTTATTTTTTATTTAGCTGCATGTCTCCAAATTTTCTGTGTAAACTAAACTCAATATCTAACTGAAAAAGAATATCTTCTGATTCAGATGATGCCAGTTCTTAACATACAATAACATGATGGTAATTAAACCAGAAGTGAAATATTGATTACTGATTAGAAATCAGAAGTCAGAATCTTTTGATTCCTATAAACACATGCTTCTTGTATTTAGTTGTATCTGAGTGTTTCTGTCTCATCAGACGTACCTGCGCAGCTTCATGAAGACTGAATGAATCATGGAGGACACACAAGCGTCCAGAGATGGAGATTTTTCTCCAGGATGCAGGTATGTCAAAGTCTTCATATGATCTTAATGTTAAGGTTCATTGTAAACCAGGGTGTATGGGGTGTTTGTCAGGGTTGGTGTAGTGATCTGTTGACGTTTTCTTATTCTGGTGTCGGGATCTACATGCGACTCACTCAGAGTCTTTAATTACCAAAACACCAAAGACACCACAGATAGATAGACAGGTGGATGATAGAGGACATTATCCTTGGACAGTGTCATCACTCTTCAACATATCTTCAGCTTCATTATTTCTTTTATAATAATCTTTTCTTTTCTTTTTTTTTGATAGACAACTTTCCTGTGTGGAATTCATTTTCATGTAAAATCAACCAGTTTGATTCTTGTCTGTATTATATTATCTCTTTTCCAATGTCGCTATTCTATTAAAGTCAATTTCAGGAGGACAGATCAAACTCATCAGAGCCCAGCTGTGTGTCCATGAAGAGTAACTGGTCTATGGGAGAACCGATAAAATTTGATGGAAGACACACATCACCTGATCTGAGGTACAACATTTTTACCATCAAATTACAGCACAAATGAAACAGCTACATCACTTTAATGGGAAAACACATCAATAGAATGAAAGTCACTACAATCTGGCCCTAAAGATAGAGGACACTATGGCAGACTATCTGTACTCAGACTTTTAATAAAAACTAAGAGCCACTTTGACTTGCTACAGACACAGTGAGCACATCTTGACTGTAGATACGAGCAAGCAGAAGAAAACATGACTGCTACAAGAAGAGAGGCCATACAAATGTAATTGACCTGACAGCATCTAAATGACTGACAGCCTAAATAGCTGTGTTTGTTCTTTTTTGAGGCTCAGTTTGTAGTTATAAGAAAAGTAGACAATAATGTAGGCAATCATAATAATAAAAACTCCTTTTTATTGGTTACAGTACAAAGCAGTTTCTTCTTCACTGTAGTCTCTTCACAACTATGTACCTTCTACCTTCTTAAACTTTGTGGTTGAATACACAGCATCAAACGCAGACATCTAACTTTCACAACTGTTGCTTATTCATCATAACAAAGCAAATATCGCAAGTGCAAACATTTTTATATCAAAGCATATACATAAATACAAGCAAATAACATAACATTGAAGAAGGTAAATACCAATAGCCTTATCAATATCCAAAACAATAGATAAAGCTAGATACAGGTAAATAACATGATATAGATGACAAAATCTGTGGATGTTTTTCAGTAAAGTAATGATTATTCAAGTTTTCATTTGTATTATTTTATCAGTTCATTTAAAGTTGCTGAATATACCTTTCATGTGTTTTCATGTTTTCTTATGTACTACACATAAAATCAACTATATGATTTTTTCCCTTCTATTCCCTTCTATTTTATTCTATTCTATTCTATTCTATTCTATTCTATTCTATTCTATTCTCTATTGTTTCTATTCTGTTAAAACCAAAGTGACAGATCAATCTCATCAGAGCCCAGCTGTGTGTCCATGAAGAGTAATAAGTCTATGGACGAACCGGTAGAATTTGAGGGAAGACACACATCACCTGATCTGAGGTACAACATCTCTTTTTAAATAGATTAATGTGAGAATAGATTCGATAGATAGTTTGGTTTTAATCGTTCTGTATGAGATGTTAATTTATAAGGTAATTCTGTGTCATTTCAACAAAATTGTACAAATTTCCCTTTGCACACATTTGATTTTTCGACTGCTTTTCACTGCTTAATTGTATTGTCTCTGTTCTTTCTATGTTTGTCCATAATTAGTGAGCAGTTAACGGACACTCCAGGAATATTTAGAGGAAAACACATGCCATCTAATCTGAGGTACAATATTTCTGTCTAGGCTGTCCGGAGATTTTTATTTTTTTTTACTGTCAGTTTTACCCTAGTAAAAAAGTAATATATTTAAAATACATTTATTTCATAGTAAGTATAGTTAAAATCTATTAACATATTTACTGACAGATAACTCGAGATTTTCTGATATAAAAATTATAATTAAACTTTATTTGGCATACTACTCGTGCACAATGCACATTTCTTAATATTAAGTCTAATATGTGTTTTAATGTCACTTTTGATGAGAATCGTATAATCTTTGAATAATATCGGTCTTTAAATGCAAAATACTTAAAGTGTACCTGAAGTATACTTGCAATAGTTCCACTTCAGCACAGTCAAATAAATTAAGCTTATCTTTAATTGTATTTCAGCACTCCGTCTGCACAATTAAATGCAACAATGCATTACAATATTGCGTTACTCCCTAAAAAAGTAACTAATTACGTTACTTAGTTACTTTTGCATTACTTTCTAAATTTGAGCAGGGCTTAATTGTTTATTTTTAATATAAGAAGTTCTATTTATAGCAAATGTAAAAGTCCTTTCACACCAAAAAGTGTAATGAATAAACCTCAGGCTGTACAGTAGAACGCAGGAGAAGAAGTTTCAACACTCTTCAGCAATTTAAAAAACGAAGCACAATTGCTAGTTCATCTAAAGTAATTTTTGCTTATTAGTATGGTTGAACTGGATCATCAAAGGTCAGCAGCAAAGACATTGGTTAATAAAATGGGATTAGATACATTTGTGTTATTTAACATATTTAATTATTGCAGCTTCGCGTCATATTCTGAGTTTGCATTTCAGTTTTTTTTTTTTTATTCATTTTGATGAATACTAAATGTGTTTTTTTGCAAGTGAGATGAATTAATGCACATTCACATTCAGTCTGGAACTACAGTAAGATCATGTTCACACAGCAAACACTTACGATTTCTCCCAACATGGGGACAGGAGACTTGTCAGTCAGTAAATGGGAAAACAAAGTAACTGGCGTTACTTTTTTTAAAAAGTAACTCTGATATTTTCTTGTAAATTAAAAAGTAATGTGTTACTTTACTAGTTACTTGAAAAAAAGTAATCTGATTACATAACTCACGTTACTTGTAATGCGTTACTCCCAACACTGTGTATTTTTCACTTGGGTACTCATCTAATTTATGTCTTAAACCAATGTTTTATACTTTCAGTCATGGCACTCAACTGGTCCAAAGCAGATTCAAATCAAATCTGAGGAAGAAGTTTGAGTGTCTGTATGAAGGAACAGCGACGCAGGGAAACCCAACACTCCTGAATAAGATCTACACAGAGCTCTACATCACAGAGAGTGAGAGTGGAGAGATCAATAATGAGCATGAGGTGAGACAGATTGAGACACAATCCAGGAGAGCAGCAACAGAGGACACAACCATCAAATGCAATGACATCTTTAGACCTTTACCTGGACAAGACAAACCCATCAGAACTGTGCTGACAAAGGGAGTCGCTGGCATTGGAAAAACAGTCTCTGTGCAGAAGTTTATTGTGGACTGGGCTGAAGAGAAAGAGAATCAGGACGTCCAGCTCATATTTCCACTTCCTTTCAGAGAAATCAACCTGATGAAGGACAAAACACAAAGTCTTTCAGATCTTCTTCATGTCTTTTTCCCTGAAACTAAAGAAATGGAAATATCCATAGATGAATATAAAGTGCTGTTCATCTTTGATGGTCTGGATGAGTGTCGCCTGTCTCTGAACTTTAAGAGTAAAGTGAAACTGTGTAATATATCTGAATCAGCTTCAGTGGATGTGCTGCTGATGAACCTGATTGAGGGGAATCTGCTTCCCTCTGCTCTCATCTGGATCACCTCCAGACCCGCAGCAGCTGATCTCATCCCCTCTGAGTGTGTTCATCGAGTGACAGAGGTACGAGGCTTCAATGAGCCACAGAAGCAGGAATACTTCAGGAAGAGAGTCAGTGATCAGAGTCTGGCCAATACAATCATCTCACACCTGAAGTCATCAAGGAGGCTCCACATCATGTGCCACATCCCTGTGTTCTGCTGGATCTCAGCCGCTGTTCTGGAGAAGATGTTGAGTCGAGCAGAGAGTGGAGAGATTCCCAAGACTCTCACTCAAATGTACACACACTTCCTGATCCTTCAGACCAACATCAAACAAGAGAAGGACTATGAGAAGAAGGTGAAAGATGAAGACATGATCCTCAAACTGGGGAAACTGGCTTTTGAGCAGCTTGTGAAAGGTAACCTGATCTTCTATGAGAAAGACCTGAGAGAGTGTGGCAATTATGAGACAGAAGCATCAGTGTACTCAGGATTGTGCACTCAGATCTTCAGAGAGGAGTTTGGCTTGAATCAAGGGAAAGTCTTCTGCTTTGTTCATCTGAGCATCCAGGAACATCTAGCAGCTCTATATGCACATCTATCCTTTACAAAGAACTACATAAATGTGTTTGACCAAACCAAACAAAGTGTGTTATCTAAGATTTTAAACTGGTTTAAATATCATTCATTGTCTGAGCTGCATCAGAGAGCTGTAGATGAAGCTTTACTGAGTAAAAATGGACATCTGGACCTTTTCTTGCATTTTCTTCTGGGTCTCTCGATGGAGTCCAATCAAACTCTCTTACGAGAACTACTGACACAGACAGGAAGCTGCTCCTATAAGAAAGAGGAAACAGTTGAGTTTATCAAGCAGAAGATCAGGGAGAATCGCTCTCCAGAGAGATCCATCAATCTGTTCCACTGTCTGAATGAACTGGGTGATGATTCACTGATGCAGGAGATCCAGGATTATCTGAGATCTGGACAAATAGGAGAAACCAAACTCTCCTCTTCACAGTGGTCAGCTCTGGTTTATGTGCTGCTGACATCAGAGCAGAAGATGGATGAGTTTAATCTAAAACAGTTTATTGGAGCCCAAAATACAGCAGATGAAGTTCTTCAGAAGCTGCTGCCTGTGATTAAAGAATCCAGATCAGTTCAGTAAGTCACACTGACAACAATCACTACACTGATAAAACATGATCACATTTACCACTTTAGCAGGTACTTTCTTACCAAAGCAGTAAAAGGAAAAAAATCATATATCATTTATACCAGTGTTTGCTGAACTGAGAGACTGAAGAGTGTGATTGTTCTCTACAGGTTGAGGGATTGTGGAGTCACAGATGAAGGTTGTGTTGCTCTGGCTTCAGCTCTGAGATCAAACCCCTCACACCTGAGAGATCTGGATCTGACTGGAAATGAAATTAAAGATTTGGGAGTCAAGCAGCTTTCTGATCTACTGCAGGATCCTCGCTGTAAATTGAAAATACTGAGGTAAGTTTGTATAAAATGTCTCAACATCCCCCTCTGTTTTTCTCATATGGTGAATAAGGATGAAAAGAAAGTACTGTGAAACTGTTAATGGGAATGTTGCTTTTGTCTTCGTTTTATTTCCAAAGTGTCTTATATGGAGCTTATAATATGACAAAACTATTTGAATTTGAATTGTGTAAATTTGAATTATTGACAAGTGTCATTTAACACAACTGAATATTATGTGGCATTTAACATAGTTCTGAATTAGATTTTTTTTTAAAACTTGAATATGGAACATTTGAAATTTAACACAACTGAATATTTTTATGGCAATTTTTTAGTAGACATGTATTTTCAAACAGCAGATTTTTTTGTTCTGAATTCTTAGACTGCAAATATCCAGTTTTTAAAAATACAGCTTCAAGTTTTCAAGATGAAGAAGAAATTTGGAAAATCAAATTCAATATTTAAAATTCAAAGTGCAGAAATTCAGATCGTACAGAAAGTAGGTCAGAGGTCATCCACAGGGAAGAGTAGATGATCTCCGAAAAGTCGAATGAAGCATTTACTGCGACCGGGAGGACATGTTCGGTTCACTTAGGCTAGTTTTGTCCTGGCCACAACATATTAACTCGTGGGAGCGTGATGTGAAGTTGAGGGAACAACATATTTTTCTCGTGGCCACGAGTTTAATGCGTAAACAAACCTGTGTGACTATAGCAACCCAGGATTATCGGAGATGGATAAAACATTTTTCTCCATCCCACAGGTTTGTAAATCCGTTAACTGATCGTGTCTCTTTATTTAATATTTGTATATTATTATTATAAAACTTCCAGTAAAAATTCCCCTAAGTCATAGCATAATCAAAGCTTTATTGGCATGTCGGCATTTACAGTAGGCTATTATTATTCAGAACGTTAAGTAAAGAGATCAAAATGAAGGGAAAATAAATCAAATGCATAACAACGAATATAAAAATATAATCAATAATAATAATAATATGCAAATATTATGGAAAAAGACGATCAGTTAATGGACTTGGGATGGATAAAAATGTTTTCTTGCGGGCCTATGTCATTATATGTACTTTATGTAATTTATTCATGATAAACTTCATTCGAATGCTGTCTACATCGCGCGCAATACAGTCTGGTAGCCTAGGCCTATGGTTAAAATAATTTAATAATGTAATAATTTCTAATAATTCATTAATTCATTCATAATAATCTCTTAATTCAAAATGAAATATTAATAAATCCATCTCTGATAATCCAAGGTTGCTATGGTCACTCAGGTTTGTTTACGCATTAAACTCATGGCCACGAGAAGAATATGTGGTTCCCTCAACATAGCATCTCGAGGCAGAGTCCTGCACGGGTCCTGCACCCTCAGTAACTGACAGAACACCCAACCCGTTATCTGACCCGAACCACACCCGCATTAAATCTCCTACATGAGGTAGACAAGATTCAAGTTTATTAAAAACTAATTTGTTAAAACTTTTATTCAAATTGTGAATAGCAGGAAAGTAGGCAGTGTCACTGGCGGTGTGCAAGCGGTGCTCGTGCCCCCAAAATCCTGCCGCTTCCCCGGCTCTTCACAGCAGACGCCGCCAGAAAAAATAAAATAAAAATAAATATAAATAAAATAAATAATCTTTTTGTTGGCTTTAACCAATTACCGTGCTGATTATTGTTGATTATTAGCAACCAATACAACATTTCACTCATGTAGATCATGTAGATAGTGCTCATGTAGATAGTGATTAAAACATGACAAAGATCATTTAAAATGTAATAGAATTCCCATTGAATGATCCACCAAAAATCTTTTACAGAGATATAAATAAATAAAAAAATATCCTGAGCATGCGTGTACGAGTTGGTTTGCCAGGTAAAAATACAATTACGTGTAAAATGTAATAAAACTGTCATAAACTGTTTCTGACATGAAAACCACGCTATAGCTAGTCTCACGAAATGATAAATAGCAAATAACACACATACTACATTTCCATTATGTTTTGTATATTTTTAGTAAAATCAAATGTGACCTTGTTGTTTGCAACTATAGCAATGTCTGCTCCGAGATCGCACAAAACACTTCCACTACGAGAGAAAGCAGCAGCCACGCGGCGATTCCAGGATTACCTCGACAAAATGACCTTGTGGCCACAACATATCACGCTCCCACGAGTTAATATGTTGTGGCCACAACAAAATTAGCCTAAAGCCTGGTTTATACTCGACACGTCCGCAAGTTCGCTTGGGTGCGCGCGCCAAATATGACGTCATCGCGGTGTTGGCGGAAGTTCGCTTTGAGTGCGTGCGATGTCGTTTAGCGTGGCGGTGTGCACGACATTTTTCGTAACTTTCCGCGCAGCTCCGCTTCCGAAGATGCATGAGTTCTGGGCGATTCTAGCCAAACATGCACGTCTGTGCTGGCATTTGTGTGAAACAGAAGCAGTTTGATGTTAATTTCAAACTCCACCAGGTAACCTTTAACGCTTTGAGTTAAAACGATGTTTTTTTTTGCATAGTTTGTCCAAGGCTTCATTTAATTCAAGAACGTTTTATTTTTATTGTATAAAAATAGAATTAGAATTCATGTAGACACTATTTATACACTATTTGCTTAATAATATGCGAAATAACCCAAAAGTTTACGATTATTTTAACCAGTTCATAAAGAAATTATTAATTCATCAACTCATTCATCACACGAGAAGCCTTGTACCGGCAAATTACTTCTTCTCACTGGTGATTCCCGATGGTTTTAGAGGAAAATGACTCCTTGTCGCCCCCTGTCGTTTCAAAGAATATCTCAACGGCGAACGCGTTAAACGCCTCGTCCGTTTGGGGAGGTGCAAGCACAATCAGCGGAGGCTCGTGAAGCTGAGCCAGGCGTGAGTATAAACGAGGCTTAAGTGAACCGAACATGTCCTCCCAGTCGCAGTAAATGCTTCGTTCGACTTTTCGGAGATCATCTACTCTTCCCTGTGGATGACCTCTGACCTACTTTCTGTACGATCTGAATTTCTGCGCTTTGAATTTTAAATATTGAATTAGATTTTCCAAATTTCTTCTTCATCTTGAAAACTTGAAACTGTATTTTTAAAAACTGGATATTTGCAGTCTAAAGGTGCGTTCACACCAGACGTGAATGAAGCGTTAAGCGCGCGCGAGTGATTTACATGTTAAGTCAATCCAAAGACGCGAATAGACATCCTGCGGCGCGATTCGCGCGAATGACGCGGTGCGAATGGGGCGTTTGACGCGCATAATGCGTGATTCGCGCAAATTGAAAAATCTGAACTTTGGCGAACATTTGAGCCGCGTTAACCAATCAGGAGCTTGCTATAGTAGTGATGTGATTACGACGTAGTGAGGGAGGCAGAAATCCGAAACAACAATGGAGGACAAAATCACCGTCGCTGTATGTGGATACCCGGAGCTGTACGATACATCGTCAAACTTTTATAGAAACAGGAATAAAAAGGATCTTGCTTGGTGTGTTACTTTGTGCACAACATAGTAAATCGTAATTTATAGCATATTTGTTACATAAAAATATTATTTCTATGTTAAGATTAGAATAGGCTACTTATGGCAAACATTTGTACATTCATTCTAATTATATCCTATTGCAAATACACTCACAATAGTATAGTAAAAAATAGTTATTTGTGATTGGACCAGTGTAGTGTAATGAGGCTGGAGCCGCCTGGCAGAAGCCCCTCCTTGACGCGAATTCGCGTCTGTTGTGAAGTGAATTTCACACGCGAATGAAGCGAGCAAACTCAAAATGTTCAAGCGTCCAACTACGCGCGAATAGTGCGATTTATTCACGCAAGTCGTGTCTGGTTTGAACGCACAGTAAGAATTAAGAACAAAAAATCCGCTGTTTGAAAATACATGTCTACTAAAAAACTGCTGTTTTTGTTGTGTTAAATTTCAAATGTTTAATATTCAAGTTTAAAAAAAAAAAATCAAATTCAGAACTATGTTAAATGTCACATAATATTCAGTTTTGTTAAATTACACTTGTCAATAATTCAAATTTACACAATTCTAATTCAAATAGTTTTGTTATTATAAGCTCCATATTCTTACATATTTTCACTTATGATATTTTTATTAATATAAAACATTATTGGGTAAGATGAAAATATTACAACTGTGTTCATAAAAATGTGTCAAGGATTTTAAAGTTCTTAAAAATTAAATGATTGAGTTTTTGTAAAAATATTTAAATGAGCACACATCAGCTGCTCTGAGGTACAATGGTTTTGTTTAGATAGATAGACTTATTTAAAAAAATGCTCATTTGATCCATAATGAAACATCTAATGTGTTTTGCTCTGGGATACTCAAAGGATACTTTTGTTGTGGCCCTGAAGCTGTTTTCATTAGCTAAGTAAAAGAAAGTAACTGGCAATATTGCCTCTAAAATGTATGTTATTGAACTGTTGTGTCAGACTCACAATCATGCTGTTTATCTGAATATCAGCACAACTTTGATTATCAGCAGCCTTGTGCCTACAGACAAATCACTGCCATGCTGATATTTGAACAACAGTATTCTTGGTCACATGATATTGCTTAATTATTTGATATACAAGTGTTAATTTATTTTACTACCATTTATCTTCTTTGTTTATGTTGTAACTGAAGTGTCGCGCCCCGCAGTTCGAAGAATGAAACAAAGACTTGGAGTTTTGATTCTAGAAAAATTAGATTTTATTCGGCCGATATAAAACCGAAGCTCTCTCTTCAGAAAAGCTTCTCGACTGTTCTTTGTCTCTGGTTTATATACAAGCCATTTAAGGTGGATTCTAAGGTTAAGTCATATGCATACATTTCACTTGTGTATGTAACTCTATCTGTCCCAGAGGAGAAGAGACCCTCTAGAATTTGTTATGGGGGAGAAAGCCCCCTCCTCATTTCTTCCAGATGTGCTTTGCCACGTACGCACTTTGACACAAAGGCCTTCAGAATATATTGGAAGATTCAACAGATACCTTATAAGCAAAATTCACCTTGATTATGTCTAAATAATTCTGATTAATATCCATAAAAATCTTCTACATTCCTCCCTTTGAGACTTCATTAAGTCTCACAATTTGTTTACATCTACCCAGAGTGCTACTTCATAATTCAGTCCTTTCAGCTAACACTATCTAGTGACTAAATAAGTCACGCAGGTTTACCATCAACGCCTAAATGATGCGGCAGCACTCTGGAAGAAAATCAGAACCAAACATCTCTCTCCACTTTTAATTAGAAGAGAGTAAAAGATTCTGTCTCCTTTCCCCCTTTATAGTAAAATACAATGTTAAAAGCATGAGCGTGCGATTGGTTCAGCGCTTGCCTGTGGTTGTCACAGTTATGTATATCAAACACATAAAAACACTTAAAAACACATTCAAAACATAATACATTGAATATTCCAAGAAACAATAGTTCGGATCCGTTGATCTTCAGCCCAGATACTTTGCGCATCGTAGAGAGCCATCCTTGGGCAGAGGTTAGGCTAGCACTTACACCCAGGATATGGCTCATCTTTATATCTCCTTTTCATAGTAATCCACACATCCACCATATGTCTGCCAGTGGAATATCAATGTCATCAAATATAGGTGGTGGGCCCTCTTTTACCACTAAATAGTCAACTGTGCATCGTGGTATTTGCCATATTTTACTACACTTTCCTTTAAATCTTCCTACGTTAACATTTCCCTTTTTCTCATAACATTCAAATTCCTGATCTGCCATTAATTGTATTCTTCCTTGCGGCTTTTGTATTTTTGTTTCTTGTATAATAGGCCATTTACGGGTATGTTCACATTGCAATTCAGCAGCTTCTCTGTAGATCGTTGTGGATTGGAGAAACTGGCCCCAATATGGGCAAAGATGCCATTTTTTGGGTACAGTTTCTAAAGACATTTGTCGCTTTGCCTCGTTCTACTAAACATTTACTTCCCATTTTTAATACATCTAACCCCATTGCATTAGACAGTCCTGGACATGTCTTCAACCATTCATCATGAAATATTTTGCAACTAGAACTGTGTATAGGTATTGGTACAATATATAAAATTGGTCTCGCTTCAAGGCAAACTATGCAGTTTTCCCATTCTTCTTTTTCGGCTGTGTAATTTACCCATTTATACCAACTATTATCTTCTGCCTTTTCCCATAATATATCTGAATTGCTTTTAATAGTGATGTTATGATTGTCATCTGCAATGTGTCTATTTTGTCTAGATATTTTTTCCTCCTCTATTTGTGCTTGTTCATTTTGGATTAAGTTGAAGTCACTGTTAGATTTATTTGAGGGCTGAAAAGTTAATTCTTGGGAAGTCTGGTTGCTGTTGGTTCTCGTTTGCATTTGCAATTGAAAGGAAGTCTGGTTGCCGTTGTCTTCAGCTCGAGCTTGTAGAATGACAATATGCATTAGGCATGTGATGATCATCAGATATCTTTCCACTTCCTCTTTTCCATTTGTTGGCTCCCAAGTATTCTGATCGTCTCGTTAGCTGTCCCATCACTCATTCCATCTTCACCAGGGTGACTCTTTGCGAATCGTTGCAATGGTCTTTCCCTCGTTGGCAAGGGAGGGTCGTTACTAGCACGCCCTTCATCCCTCACTTCATGCTGTGTGGGGTTGTTGAAGCTGGTTGGCGTATTTTTAAGGTGAGAGATGTGGACCCGGGTGTCACTTTGCAACTATTTTGCTGATCAATGCAAGATTCTTCCTTGAGGCCATAACTGCACACTCACTGGTTCTTACTGGTGGAGCAAACCATTCCTGGGCCTTGATATAACTGCTGTCACCTGTAAATGGAAACTTTCAGAGTTTTTGTTAGTGATATCAAGCATGCACATTTGCTCATCCGGATAGTTATCCTTCTTGGTGTGAACTGTGGAAGTGTCATGTGGGTTGAGGGCTGTCCTGGCCCCATTTTTGCGCTCTCAGAACTCCATTGCTGTTAATAAAATGAGTATACTATTTTCTATAATATGATAAAGAATTTGGTTTTACTCAGTTATCTGCATCCTTACAATTTTTCAATTCATTTCAAATTTATTCTTAACAATTTACTAATTCAGTTATCTCTTTGTTTTATAAACTTAGTTCCACTATATCACTAGATAATTTCCTAGGCCTATCTTGTTCAGTAGCGTTGGCCTTTTGACCTAGAAAACACTCAACCCACTTTATGTTAACAGTTAGAAAGGCAATATTTTATCCTTTTGAGACAGAATCAGCTCCATCATGATATGCTGAAAAGAAAGTTAGATGTGGGTGGACAGAGCAAGCTTGCTTGCTTTGCCTTCCATGTAATGCGCTGCAAGTGTGGCACTGTTTTTCTTTCTGCCACAACAATAACCTAGGTACTGACCAGGAAACTTAACCGAATTCATCCATGGTCTTTATTTTACTGGGCGTTATTTGCCCTGTGGGCCCACATACTGTATTCAAATCTGCATACAGCTATTTGGCAAAATAATTGATTTATTTCAGTGTCTCGTCAGACACCTTCTTTCACTCCATACAACACCATCATTCATACTTTTTCACACCCTTTCACACCCCCCTTTTTGGCCAAAAACATATTTTGTCTTGAGATTTCAGCTGATTGTGACCTGAATGGTTTTAGTTGTGGAATGCTACGGATTCCGAATATAACATGAAGTTTTTTGTTACACTCTACTGAGCGTATACCTGGTAGCATTCAACATAGTGTCTAAATGTCATTATGCAACTGGACAACGTCAGTCACTATAAGGTTTGCTTTAACACTGCAGTATAAACCTCCTTTTTCTTTTTCTCAAACAAAATCTAATAGATTAATTGGTTTAGATTATTTGTTTTAGTCATTGTGCAGTTGAGAGAGTCAATTGTAATTTCTCAAATGCCACTTGTTTGTCTAATTTAAAGTTTAGTCATAATTTTTTGTTATTGCTCATGAGCTACTTTTGAGATGATGCTTAGAGATCTCTGCATAATTTAGGATCCATGGCCATCAATATTTCTATCTTGTTATCCTCAGTTACGGCAGCATATGTGATTTTGGATCTTTGGCGTAATTTTTTTATGCTTTTAGGCAATCCAGCCCCAGAAAATTACCATTAAACAAAATGGAGTGACCAATATTTTTATTTTATCAGCCATATATATTTTTCTATTAGACATCTTGTCTACTTTTTTTCCTTTCCCAAAGAATTCAGCATTGTTGTCAATAATTTAGTTGTGCATTTTTCCCTCGTTGGTTAATGAAATAGCCCTCACTATGCCAAATCCAGCTCGATTTTTTTCCTAAATTGTTGAGTCAAGCACCTACTTCTGTCTGTCAAAATTTCTTATTTCTTAAGACATAAGGCTGGACTGGTACCTATTGAAAAGCAGATTCAGAATGTTAGTTAAAACACAGAATTCAAAGAACTGCTGTGAGACCAGTGAATAATCAAGATTAATAAAGTTAATAAAATGATTAACAAATTTTGAAACAGTCTCTAAAGTGATCAAATAAATGTGCTTCACCTGTGCACACAATGGGAAGGGATGGAAGTGCTTCTGGTTAGATCATCAGTTTGTTGAAGCTGTTTAGCTGTTGCACTGGGTTGTCAGTCTGTGATGGCACTCAAAGGCCTGATGTTGTGGTGCATGATCTCCGTTGTTTCTCTGCCTCTCCTCAGTCTGGCTTTTGATTGTTCTTGCCAGAGTTTTGCATTTCAGGATGTTCTCTTCACACTCAGGAAAAGTCTCAAGTGAAAGATTCACCTTTTCCTGCTTTAAGTCAGCTCTTCTCCATGCAGAAGTGTGCACTCCTATATCCTATTTTAGGATATTTTTAAATATCCTAAAGCTTTTGATTCAAAATTTCTATGAACTTGGTCACCCAATCTTGCTCTCATTCAACATTGCGCTACACAAGTTATATTTGGTTAGCTCAAACCCAAATCTCTAATTCTGTAATGGATTAACCTTCATACTGTCTCCCAGGGACAACAAGATACAAATTTTGGAAGTCTTCAGTTATAAGCACGTGTAATATTTTTATTCATCTATTAATTTTTTATAATAATGTTGCCACTATTTTTCAATTAATTTTTTATTCTTCATTTTATGACCTTTTTATTATATCTGATGCATGTACACTTTCTATATGCTTTTTCTTTATTTTATGATCACATAGTATTCATAATATCTTTAATAATGATTTTTATTTATTCATTTCTTAATTATCTCTCGTCTCTATCGTTTTATTTAGTGCGCACTTATTATTTTTAATGTTCTTTATTGAACTTCCTCACTTAATATCTCTTCTGCACAGCGCTGCTCTCAGAAATTTTTTCTCTCCCTCTTGCTTTTTTCTCACACAGACACCCAACATAGGATCTTGTCACACATCTGGATTCAATCTCTATTGACCCTATTTCCCTAGCAACATGCACCTCTAAGTCCCTCTTGAGTGTGACACGAGCTGCGGCCGTTCTCCATTTAGAAAAAGGCACACTTCTCTCCCCAAACCCAATCGGAACTTATGTGTTTTCTCTTAACTCTCAGTCTTTCACACACACATGCATTCAGACATGGACACAGTTTCAAACATTCTCCAAAACAAAACAACAAAACAAAGCTTTTTTCTCTCGAGTTTCCACCTGCTCCAAAATACTGGTTCTGGTACTGTAACCTCTCTGTATTCTCTTTTCGCAGTAAAAGAACAAGATTCTGTCAGGAATTTTTACCTACCCAAGCAGTCCCCTGTGACCTTACAATATTTTTGTCTTTTTAATTTAATCAGGGCGGTATCGTGGGTCTTGCACGCCTCTATACTATATCTACTTCACGTCTATCTCCGTCTCTTCAGGCCCAGCCCAAATAAACACAGACCATTGCTAGCAATGTATTTTTGCCTGCATCATCTCAGTTCAGTTTAAGTTACTCATCAAGACCTCAAACAATAAACCAGATAATGCATGCAGTTATTTTTCTGGAATAAAACTCCTCTTTTTAAATCTTCTCATCTTTAAATTTAGTATTTTGGAAGAGCAAAATTTAAGTGACCTTACCACCAAGAACAGATTTTGCAAACAACACAATATTATATAAGCAAAAATGCTTACCTGATTAAAAAAGGTGGCCACCTTTACGTGTTGTTTGAAATCTGCTCCAAGCGGTAGTACACTTTGTGGCTCTTTTCCAGATCCTGTTCGTGACGCCAAATGAAGTGTCGCGCCCCGCAGTTCGAAGAATGAAACAAAGACTTGGAGTTTTGATTCTAGAAAAAATAGATTTTATTCGGCCGATATAAAACCGAAGCTCTCTCTTCAGAAAAGCTTCTCGACTGTTCTTTGTCTCTGGTTTATATACAAGCCATTTAAGGCGGATTCTAAGGTTAAGTCATATGCATACATTTCACTTGTGTATGTAACTCTATCTGTCCCAGAGGAGAAGAGACCCTCTAGAATTTGTTATGGGGGAGAAAGCCCCCTCCTCATTTCTTCCAGATGTGCTTTGCCACGTACGCACTTTGACACAAAGGCCTTCAGAATATATTGGAAGATTCAACAGATACCTTATAAGCAAAATTCACCTTGATTATGTCTAAATAATTCTGATTAATATCCATAAAAATCTTCTACATAACCTGTTTTTTTTTATATTTCAGTCATAACTTTCAGCTGATCCAAAGAATGCTTACATTAAATCTGAGGAAGAAGTTTGAGTGTCTGTATGAAGGAACAGCGATGCAGAGGAACCCAACACTCCTGAATAAGATCTACACAGAGCTCTACATCACAGAGAGTGAGAGTGGAGAGATCAATAATGAGCATGAGGTGAGACAGATTGAGACACAATCCAGGAGAGCAGCAACAGAGGACACAGCCATCAAATGCAATGACATCTTTACACCTTTACCTGGACAAGACAAACCCATCAGAACTGTGCTGACAAAGGGAGTCGCTGGCATTGGAAAAACAGTCTCTGTGCAGAAGTTCATCCTGGACTGGTCTGAAGAGAAAGAGAATCAGGACGTCCAGCTCATATTTCCACTGCCTTTCAGAGAAATCAATCTGATGAAGGACAAAACACTCAGTCTTTCAGATCTTCTTCATGACTTTTTCCCTGAAACTAAAGAAATGAAAATATCCAGTGATGAATATAAAGTGTTGTTCATCTTTGATGGTCTGGATGAGTGTCGTCTGTCGCTGGACTTTAAGAGTAAAGTGAAACTGTGTAATTTATCTGAATCAGCTTCAGTGGATGTGCTGCTGATGAACCTGATTGAGGGGAATCTGCTTCCCTCTGCTCTCATCTGGATCACCTCCAGACCAGCAGCAGCTGATCTCATCCCCTCTGAGTTTGTCCATCGAGTGACAGAGGTACGAGGCTTCAATGATCCACAGAAGCAGGAATACTTCAGGAAGAGAGTCAGTGATCAGAGTCTGTCCAATACAATCATCTCACACCTGAAGTCATCAAGGAGCCTCTACATCATGTGCCACATCCCAGTGTTCTGCTGGATCTCAGCCGCTGTTCTGGAGAAGATGTTGAGTCGAGCAGAGAGTGGAGAGATTCCCAAGACTCTCACTCAAATGTACACACACTTCCTGATCCTTCAGACCAACATCAAGCAAGAGAAGGACTATGAGAAGAACGTGAAGGATGAAGACATGATCCTCAAACTGGGGAAACTAGCTTTTGAGCAGCTTGTGAAAGGTAACCTGATCTTCTATGAGGAAGACCTGATAGAGTGTGGCATTGATGTGACAGAAGCATCAGTGTACTCAGGATTGTGCACTCAGATCTTCAGAGAGGAGTTTGGCTTGAATCAGGGGAAAGTCTTCTGCTTTGTTCATCTGAGCATCCAGGAACATCTAGCAGCTCTATATGCACATCTCTCCTTTACAAAGAACTACATAAATGTGTTTGACCAAACCAAACAAAGTGTGTCATCTAAGATTTTAAACCAGAAGAAAAATGTTTCAGTATATGAGCTGCATCAGAGAGTTGTAGATGAAGCTTTACAGAGTAAAAATGGACATCTGGACCTTTTCCTGCGTTTTCTTCTGGGTCTCTCGATGGAGTCCAATCAGACTCTCTTACGAGAACTACTGACACAGACAGGAAGCTGCTCCTATAAGAAAGAGGAAACAGTTGAGTTCATCAAACAGAAGATCAGGGAGAATCGCTCTCCAGAGAGATCCATCAATCTGTTCCACTGTCTGAATGAACTGGGTGATGATTCACTGATGCAGGAGATCCAGGATTATCTGAGATCTGGACAAATAGGAAAAACCAAACTCTCCTCTTCACAGTGGTCAGCTCTGGTTTATGTGCTGCTGACATCAGGGCAGAAGATGGATGAGTTTAATCTAAAACAGTTTATTGGAGCCCAAAATACAGCAGATGAAGTTCTTCAGAAGCTGCTGCCTGTGATTAAAGAATCCAGATCAGTTCAGTAAGTCACACTGACAACAATCACTACACTGATAAAACATGATCACATTTACCACTTTAGCAGGCACTTTCTTACCAAAGCAGTGAAAGGAAAAAATCATATATCATTTATACCAGTGTTTGCTGAACTGAGAGACTGAAGAGTGTGATTTTTCTCTACAGGTTGAGTAAGTGTGGAGTCACAGATGAAGGTTGTGCTGCTCTGGCTTCAGCTCTGAGATCAAACCCCTCACACCTGAGAGATCTGGATCTGACTGAGAATAAACTAGGAGCGTCAGGAGTGAATCTGCTCTCTGATGGACTGAAGGATCTTCACTGTAAACTGGAGAAACTGAAGTAAGAGTGTATAAAAGTCCAACATGCTCCTTCATTATCATCCCACTGTGAAGAATAAATTATATACAAGTTAAAAGTAAAGCAAAAAAGTGCATTCAGATAACTGAAAAGAATGTTTTCTTAAACTTAATTAGACTATTTTCAAGGTGCACGACATCGTTTTATTTACTTGAATACAATTAGCAGATGCTATTATCTATGTGTCCACACTACAGAGTGTTGAAGTAACACTGAAGCAGTGATGGATTAATGAGAGAATTAAGTGATTTATTAAATTAGGATTGAGCTTTATTGATGGACACCTGCTGATAACAAGTAGAATCATTGAAGGAACAAGAGACAAGACCAGAGAAACAAAACTTACAGCTAAAGCCAAGATGAAATCAACTGAAATAAAACACATGAAATCTCTCAATATTTCAGAAGAGCGTGATTAATCAACTCCACACTATGAGGTGCCACGTAGGATTTAAATCAAACTTTGCTTATCAATACATACATAAAACACATGCATATACACCTATAAATTACTCACATATACATGTATACTATTGGATGTTCAAAATATATATATGAAATACATGTGCACACTAATATGAAATCCATACCAATACATATTATGTTAGTAATGAATGTATATACACTTGTGAATAACTTGCGTATACATATAAACTTGACGCATGCATACACCTATAAACACTCGCACATACATATAAACTCGATCCATGCATATACACTCACAACAACACACGCACATACATATAAACTCGCTGCATGCACACACACCTATACGTACTCGCATATACATATAAACTTGATCCATGCATATACACCTATAAACATTCGCACATACATATAAACTCGATCCATGCATATACACCCACAACAACACACGTACATACATATAAACTCGCTGCATGCACACACACCTATACATACGCGCATATACATATAAACTTGATCCATGCATATACACCCACAACAACACACGTACATACATATAAACTCGCTGCATGCACACACACCTATACATACGCGCATATACATATAAACTTGATCCATGCATATACACCTATAAACATTCGCACATACATATAAACTCGATCCATGCATATACACCAACAACAACACACGCACATACATATAAACTCGCTGCATGCACACACACCTATACATACTCGCATATACATATAAACTTGATCCATGCATATACACCTATAAACATTCGCACATACATATAAACTCGATCCATGCATATACACCCACAACAACACACGCACATACATATAAACTCGCTGCATGCACACACACCTATACATACTCGCATATACATATAAACTTGATCCATGCATACAGGGGCGTAGCAAGCTTTTCAAAAGTGCGGGGGATGGATGTGGTTTGTTTGTTAACCATAAAAACGATGAATACAATGACAGAAGGGTACAAAAGGTATAACATACAAGATATAAAAAGCTTCCCATTTAAATGAGTGATACAAGAAAAGTATAAAAACACACTCAGAACCAGTGCTGGGCAATTTACTTTAAAAAAAGTAATTAGTTATAGTTACTAGTTACTTCTCACAAATAGTAACTGAGTTAGTAACTGAGTTACATCATTATAAAAGTAACTAATTACCAGGGAAAGTAACTATTGCCTTATTTTTAAAAAAAATGTTCAAATGTCAAATAACTTTGGATGCCCCCAATATTAAATATGTTAAATTAAATAAGAATAAATTATTATTATAAAACATTGTACATTAATCTACACTATTTATCTACTGACACTTAGCATCAGTCAGTGAAGCATTATAATATAATATTATATGATGATAGAACTTTAGTAATTAGAATAACCAAGTATGAATGCATATTTGTCTGATCTCTGGATCTGGCGATAGCACTTTTAGCATAGCTTAGCATAGATCATTGAATCCGATTAGACCAGTAGCATCGTGTTCAAAAATGACCAAAGAGTTTCGATATTTGTCCTATTTAAAACTTGACTCTTCTGTAGTTATATCGTGTACTAAGACCGGCGGAAAATGAAAAGTTGCGATTTTCTAGGCTGATATGATTAAGAACTATACTCTCATTCCGGCATAATAATCAAGGAACTTTGCTGCCATACCATGGCCGCAGCAGCTGCAGTGATATTACGCAGCGCCTGAAAGTAGGTAGGTACCTAGGTACCTAGTTATAATATAGCTGGGGACTACTTTCAAGCGCTACGTAATATCACTGCGCCATGGTACGGCAGCAAAGTTCCTTGATTATTACGCTGGAATAAGAGTATAGTTCCTAGCCAAATCGGCCTAGAAAATTGCAACTTTTCATTTTCCGCCGGTCTTAGTACATGATATAACTACAGAAGAGTCAAGTTTTAAATAGGACAAATATCGAAACTCTTTGGTCATTTTTGAACGCGATGCTACTGGTCTAATCGGATTCAATGATCTATGCTAAGCTATGCTAAAAGTGCTATCGCCAGACCCGGAGATCGGCTGAATGGATTCCAAAACGGTAAAACTCAACTTATTAACTCTGGGGAGTTGGGGAATGAGCCTATTTCCAAAAAAAGTGGAGTGTTCCTTTAAAAGCTGAAGAATTCCAAAGGAACGCCGTTATTTTGACAGGAAAATACAACAAAGAATATCATTTACATGTAGCGCGTCAATTCTGCATGTTATGAAAGACTCTCTTGCTCTGTATCTTTCTTTGCGTGCGTGTATGTGAGAGAAAGCGACGGCGAGTCGTGCGCCTTCACACTAGAGTTTATGGTACGTCAAATACAGCTACACAGTAAAATCCCCAGTGTTAAATCAACACTGCTCAGAGTGTATTTGGTCCCACTCCAAATAGTGTTAAAGTAACACTGAAGCAGAGTTAAAGCTAATGAGATAATTATGTGATTAATTAAGTGCTGATTGAGCATTAGTGATGAACACCTGCTGTTAACAAGCAGAATCACTGAAAGAAAATAGAAACACAAGAACAACAACTGACTTCAGCAACAGCCTTTGATAAAATCAACTGAAATAAAAGACATTAAATCTCTTAAGATCTCAGCAGAGGAGGATTAAACAACTCCACAAACAGCATCACCAGCTTCACTCATTATTGACTTTATTTCTGTCAGATGACTACAGAAGCTCTTATTGAAAATTATCAGAGGTTTAAACATTGATGCTTCATTGGTCAAAAACAATGCCACCATCATGGAGATGAGTGTTTACTTTGGTTAGGCTCTTGCCACTTGCTTTGCTGTGTTAGTTTTTTCTTTGCAACAATACATATGTTGTTGTAAAGGAGAAAGATCAGTGCTTTACACTGAGCACATAGTAGATGCTTCTGTGTGATGAAACAATCGTTGTTAACTGGCCAGACTTTATGCTTTGTTTTTGTTTTTTGGATTTTTGCAACTAACTCGCTGATGTTACAGTATGAGAAAATGTTGCAGCCAACAGTTATCGTGAACGCTTTTAAAACCATCTGCATAAAATTTTTGAACAACTGTATTGTATAGACAAACACAGACATCAAGAACCAGCATATGAATCTCAACAATGGTGACAATCAACAAAATTCTTCAAGCTGCAATGCATGCTGGGTAACACCATAGTAAAAACTCCCACCATGCACTGCAGTATAAATATTTATTGTCACCACTGTTGAGGATCATATGATAAGTCTTCATGTCTAAAAGCTTGACCTGAAACTCCTCAACTTTTTGAAATGTTATGGTCCTATATGTTTAATACAGAGCTCAAAATTATTGTAGAAATATGATAATTATGTATCCAGCAACACATGATATTATTTATACATAAGATTACATATTTTCTTGGCTGCTTTTTAGTTGATGAATTTAAGTCAATAATCAAAGAGCAAGCAATAGAAACCACTTTGTGTTGGTTAGTCATGTCTTTTATAAGCAGAAAGTGTAATCTGCTACATTAAGCTTCTGTTTCAGCAATGTTCAAGTGTTTGCAGTGAAACACTATTGCAATTAATTAAAAGCAAAATTAATTAAAAGTTCTACAAGGGTCAAGAGCCCAACTACAGCAAACACCAACCTCCATGATGGTGGCATCATTTTTTGACCAATAAAACATCATCTAAACCTTAGTTAATTCTCAATAAGATCTTCTGTAGATGTCTGACAGAAATAAAGTGAGTCTGGTTATTAATGAGTGAAGCTGGTGATGCTGTTTGTGGAGTTGTTTAATCCTCCTCTGCTGAGATCTTCAGAGATTTAATGTCTTTTATTTCAGTTGATTTTATCAAAGGCTGTGGCTGAAGTCAGTTGTTGTTCTTGTGTTTCTATTTTCTTCAGTGATTCTGCTTGTTAACAACAGCTGTTCATCATTAATGATCAATCATCATTTAATTAATCACTTAATTATCTCATTAGCTTTAACTCTGCTTCAGTGTTACTTTAACATTATTTGGAGTGGGACCAAATACACTCTGAGCAGTGTTGATTTAACACTGGGGATTTTACTGCGTACACGCATCCATTCAGATGAACTGAAAAATAAAATTCTAATAATATAATATAGTAACGCCACATTTTATTGTCAGTAACGGTAACGGCGTTGTAACGGAGGAAACAGTAATTCGTTTGATTACTCCTTACTGAAAAAAATAACACCTTTAGTAACGCCATTTATTTATAACGCCGTAATTCCCATCACTGCTCGGAACACACAGAAAATAAGTCAAAACTCTGTTGTGAAAATACACAACAGTAGTCTTGCTAAAGAATCAGAATCAGAAATACTTTAATAATCCCAGGGGGAAATTATTTTTAAATTATTAACAAACAATGCTCAAAATATCTAAATCAATTGCACTGGCAATAAACTCATAAATATGCTGCTTAACAATGACAATTTGTCCCTCCTCCTCGTCAATTCCCTGCCTTCTTCATCACAGTTACTTTATACATTGCATGCCACATACATAACCGAATTTAGCTAGTTGCTGAACAATATCCCAATTAGCAATTACCATTAGTCTAAAAAACTAAATATAATACAGAAAACACTCGACATGTCAACAAAACATAAACAGAACATCTTCCCAAACACATATCAAGCTTATTTAAACCTCGAAAGCATAAACACTCATTCAAAGTACCTGGAAAAGGGAGATGTAAATAACCATAACTGTAAATTCCCGCCTCCTCAGCACGAGCTGACCGATAAATCTAACACACCAAGAGAGGCGGGACTTTAAGGCAGAATAGCCAATCATCAGCCGGTCACACTCAAAGCCGGTGTCATGTTTGAGGGGGAGGGGAGAGGAGGCAGCCGCAGCGAGCGCAGACACAGAGCGGCCAGAGAAATGGAGGAGCGACTGCTGTAAGGCGTTTGTGAAAAACTGCGGCAAAACTGCAGAAAAAGTGTGGGTGTTGAACCCTCTCACCGGGAAAAGTGTGGGTGTTAAAACACCCACATCCCCCACGGGTGCGACGCCCCTGCATGCATATACACCCACAACAATACACGCACATACATATAAACTCGATGCGCGCGCACACACCGATAAAACACTCGCGCAAACATACAAAATAAAATTCACAAACGTATACAGTTCCGATAAGAAAGACGCATGCTTTAGTTGTGTATATACGTAGCAGCGGCACTTCCGGCGGCATCTCCAGATGCCGGGACATTTCAAAATGCTTAACATGCATGTTTTTAAAAGACCAAACTCAATAAACACATTATTAATAAAGCATACGATGTATAGACAAGCAGATGAGTCCAGAATAAGAACGTAACGCGTTTAATTACGCATAAAGCCTTTTCCTCCCATAATACGCTTAACCTGGCTTAATGCCTTAAGACAGTGTTTTTAAAATGCCAAACTCAGTAAACACATTATTAATAAAATCAAACTATGTACAGTATAGTATGATTTATTAATAATGGGTGTATTGAGTTTGGCGGTTTTGGAAAAAAATTATAATATCATGAAAAAATATTTAATGACATGAAAAAATATTTAAAAACGTATATTGTAGCAGTAAATTTAAACTGGAGAAAGTTTTGAAGCGCTATTGTGCTTGATGGTTAAGGAACCGTCTGACAATTCCACCGACTGGGTTAAAACGTCCGACGTATTTTTAATTAAAATGACTTTTAAACAGAGGCGGACAATCCAGGGGTCAGAAAGTAAAAGTCCTGCCATATTTTTGTTCCACCCATGAACTCTGCAGCTGATTTCACCAGAGGAGGAACCAAGTCATTCCTTTCAAGTCACAAGCAAGTCTCAAGTCAAATCCCAAGTCCTCAAAGAGTTAAAGTTAATGAGATAATTAAGTGTCTAATTAAATTATGATTGCGCATTAGTGATGAACACCTGCTGTTAATGACAATTACAGAGGATCAGATATTAATGTTTTAATGGTTAAAATGATGCCACCATCACAGAGATCAGTGTGTGCTTTAGTTGTGCTCTTGGCCTTTGACTCCTGTGTCAGATCTCTCTTTGCAGCATTACATGTGTTGCTGTAAAGTAAAGAGATCAGGGCTGCACAATGAGAAACCATGCTTTTACAGCTGTACTGATTGTTTGTTTTTTTCTTCTTTGTGTTATATGTTTAGGTTTTGAAAAAACAACCTTGTGAAATAGCGTGCAAGGAACTTGTTGTTCTAATAGTTATGAATTCATTTGAAATCGACTGTATTTAATGCATATAAACACTTAAACTCTTCTGGTATTTAGGCACGCAGACATAATGAACCAGTATATGAATCTCAACAATGGTGACAACCAACAAAATTCTTCATGCATGCTGGGTAAGACCATAGTAAAACTCCCATCATGCACTGCAGTATGAATTATTATTGTCACCACCGTTGAGGATCATATGATAAGTGTTCATGTCTAAAAGCCTGAGCTGATGCAGTTCTTCCTCTTAATATGTAATCACTACAGTAGCATTTGTTTGGTAGGACTTTTTTCCTGACATTCAGTAATAGCAGAATATCACTCAATAAACCAAAGCGAGACACCTTCATGATGCTCATTCAAATGATTTAAAAGCAGAAAGCGTAAGCTAATCTGCTACATCAAGTTCTTGATTCAGCAATGCACAAATGTTTGCTGTGAAACAATATTGCACTTGCTTAAAAGCAAATTACTTTGATTTACTAAAAGGGTCAAGAGCCCAACTAAAGCAAACACTGATCTCCATGATGGTGGCATCATTTTAACCAATAAAACATCAACATCTGATCCTCTGTAATTCTCAATAACAGCAGGTGTTCATCACTAATGCACAATCATCATTTAATTAGACACTTAATTATCTCATTAACTTTAACTCTTTGAGGACTTGGGATTTGACTTGAGACTTGCTTGTGACTTGAAAGGAATGACTTGGTTCCTCCTCTGGTGAAATCAGCTGCAGAGTTCATGGGTGGAACAAAAATATGGCAGGACTTTTACTTTCTGACCCCTGGATTGTCCACCTCTGCTTTTAAAATAACACATTATCAAACTGTAAAGCTTGTATTACTTATATAGTGATTTACAGTGAGTTTTTTGCCAATACATCCCTTCATAGATGTACAGTACACAATTATTTAAATAATAAATGTAAGTCCAATTTTTCATGTAAAATTATTGTGTACTGTACGTACAGTAAGGGAAATATTGGAAGTTTTGTCTAAGGTGAGATATTGGCAAAATATATTCAAATATATTCAGTCAGTTTGCCCACTAGCAAATCTCCAGATGACGGGACATTTTAAAAGGAGTGGCTTAATGCATTAAAACAGTGTTTTTAAAATACCAAACGCAATAACATAGTACATAGTTTGATTTTATTAAGAATGTGTTTATGGGCGTCGGTTTGTATGTGGGTGGGACAGTACCCACCCACTTTTGAAGACCGATATTGGCCCCACCCACTTTTACCGTCTCTAATTCATCGAATATGTCTGTGCACTTTTCAGAGCGCCGTCAGTCAAATCCATTCCACGTGACATGACGAATGCCCTAATAAATTAAACTTCATTTAGCGCCTTGAACACTGCTGCTTCCTCAAATCTATTGCACTAGAACTCCATTCTGTGTTTTCACCAGTTACTCGCGCCTGCTGCACTACTGAGACACAGCAAAGTAAACAAAGCATCTGAGCGTACCTGCTGCTCAGATACACCTAACCCTACCCCATACTTTATTTAAACTTTTAGATTATTTCCTTCATTTTTATTTTTATTGAAAACAAATGCCTTTCCGATGTAATAAGAGATGTGAAAAAGGAGAAGACCAATTTCGGTAAAAGGCGGACGCAAACTCGGGTCTCTCGCGTCAAAAACACTGTGGTACACGTTTTACCACTTACACCACTGGAATTGCATAGAATTAGCTGTCTTTTGTAATATTGTTACGATAGTGAGCAGAGGTAAATAACCCCTGCCGACAAGGCGGCCTATTTGCACTTTGTGTAGACACTCCGTTATTTAAGGCACCAGACTACAGAAAATGGCATATACTGCAGTAATTTTTTTTCTGGGGGAGGACCCACCCACATTTATTTTGCTTCAGACGCCCATAAACCGACGCCTTAAACCAGGTTAAGTGTATTATGGGAGGAAAAGGCTTTACGCGTATATGTACATCGTATGCTTTATTAATAATGTGTTTATTGAGTTTGGTCTTTTAAAAACATGCATTAAACCATGTTAAGCATTTTCAAATGTCCCGGCATCTGGAGATACCGCCGGAAGTGCCGCAGCTTCCTTTTACACTGAAATGCCTTCCGTTTGCACTGAAAAGTTCACGCATATACACATATGAAATCACTTGCATATACGTATATACACAACTAAAGCATGCGTCTTTCTTATCGGAACTGTATACGTTTGTGAATTTTATTTTGTATGTTTGCGCGAGTGTTTATAGGTGTATGCATGCGTCAAGTTTATATGCATACGTAAGTTATTCATCAGTGTATATGCATTCATTACTAACTTAATATGTATTGGTATGGATTTCATATTAGTGTGTACGTGTATTTCATATATATATATATTAAACATCCAATAGTATACATGTATATGTGAGTAATTTATAGGTGTATATGCATGTGTTTTATGTATGTATTGATAAGCGAAGTTTGATTTAAATCCTACGTGGCGCCTCATACCACACCAGCATCTTATTACTAACCACTTTTACTTTATTTCTGTCATGTGTACAAAAGCTCTTATTGAGATTTTAGGTGCTGTACTTTCATTTGAAGTCACCATATTGGCGATCAGTGGTTGCTTTAGTGGATCTTGAATCGTGACTCTTTAACACTGGTTTTTGTTTGGTTGCTTTAATTAGCTGTGTTTATTGAGCAGTTTTTAAAGCAAAAAAACCCCGAAAGAATCTATCATCGGAGACTGATGTTTGTGATGTGAAAAGCATCATAATCTAGTTTAGTTCACTGATTATCCCATGTTAAATCTCTTATTAAACATGTGATGTGTTAATTGCACCATTGATACTACAGCAATCAAATGTTGTGAAACAGCTCTAACCAGAATATGCACAAATAAATGTATTGAACTACAGCAGAACTCAAGCACACACAGACATCAACAATCAGCGTATGAATCTCAAAATTGGTGACAATCAAAAACAATATAAAAAAAATTTAAAAAGCAGTTCAACTCTGAACATCACAAAACAGTTTACTGAAAAGTCATAACAAAAACAACACCAAAATAAAAGCAAATACATTCATATTGCAACACACCCAAAGCGCTTTACAATCATGGGGTGGGGGGGGGGGTGTCGCTCCTCAACCACACACCAACTACAGGTGGAGTGATGTTCACTCGAGTGAATGAAAGCAGAAAGTATAAGCTCATCTGCTTCTTCAAGCTTTTAATTCAGCAGTGTACAAATATTTGCTGCGAAACAATATTGCACTTGCTTAAATACAAACCGCTTTCAGTTGTTAAAAGGGTCAAGAGCCCAACTAAAGCAAACACTGATCTCCATGATGGTGGCATCATTTTAACCAATAAAACATCAACATCTGATCCTCTGTAATTCTCAATAACAGCAGGTGTTCATCACTAACGCACAATTATCATTTAATTAGACTCTTAATTATCTCATTAACTTTAACTCTTTGAGGACTTGGGATTTGACTGGAAGACTTGCTTGTGTCTTGAAAGGAATGATTTGGTTCCTCCTCTGGTGAAATCAGCTGCTGAGTTCATGGATGGAACAAACACATGGCAGGATTTTTACTTTCTGACCCCTGGACTTTACACCTCTGGAAGGAACCAAGACATTCCTTTCACGTCACAAGCAAGTCTTCGAGTCAAATCCCAAGTCCTCAAAGAGTTAAAGTTAATGAGATAATTAAGTGTCTAATTAAATGATGATTGTGCGTTAGTGATGAACACCTGCTGTTATTGAGAATTACAGAGGATCAGATGTTGATGTTTTATTGGTTAAAATGATGCCACCATCATGGAGATCAGTGTTTGCTTTAGTTGGGCTCTTGACCCTGTGTTAGATCTTTCTTTGTAACGATGCATGTTGTAAAACAGAGAGATCAGTGCTTTACTGTGATCCGATAGTCACCATCAGCTGGTTTGATTATATCCAAAATAACTTTTTCTTTTTTTTGTTTATATGTTCAGGTTTTGCATAGTCAACCCTGTGAAGCTACAGCATGCAAAGAAAGTGTTTATCTAATAGTCACAGTGAATTAATTTTAAATCTATGTAAGGCATACAAGAATTTGAACTCCAGCAATATTTAGACACACACAGACATCAAGAACGAGCATATGAATCTCAACAATGGTGACAATCAACAAAATGCTTTATGCTGCAATGCATGAAAAACTCCCATCATGCAATGCGATATGAATAATTATTGTCACCACTGTTGAGGATGATATGATAAATGTTCATGTCTAAAAGCCTGATCCTTAGCAGATTTTTTTTTTTTTTCGCAATCTCAAAGAGTTGCGGTGGCATTCACTTAATATGCCTTTTTCAGTTCTGTAACAGTTAAATGTATTTAATAAACCAGAGAGACTTAGACCAAGAATGTTCACTCATCATAAATTATAACCTGAAAGCATAAAATAATCTACTATTTAAAGATTTGATTCAGCATTGGACAAAAGTCTGATATGAAACAATATTGCAAATGTTTAGAAGCAAATTTCTTTGAATTATTAAAAGGCTCAAGAGTCCAACTAAAGCAAACACTGACCACAATTATGGTGGCAATGTTTTTTTTATTTAGTTTTTTCTCAGTTAATTTCATCCAAAGCTGTGGCTGAAGTCAGTTGTAGTTCTTGTGTTTCTCTTTTCTTCAGTGATGTTGATTGTTAACATCAGGTGTTCATCACTAATGCTCAATCATCATTTAATTAGTCACTTAATTATCTCATTAACTTTAACTCTTTGAGGACTTGGGATTTGACTCGAAGACTTGCTTGTGACTTGAAAGGAATGTCTTGGTTCCTCCTCTGGTGAAATCAGCTGCTGAGTTCATGGGTGGAACAAAAATATGGCAGGACTTTTACTCTTTGGCCCCTGGACTACCCACCTCTGTAATCAGGCAATAGCAAAGCTAGTATTGGTCATCTACGAGTATTGATACTTAGCAGTAACAGAAACTAATAAGCGTTGATCAGGCGTCACGCTCGTTAATATACGACACTAACGTTACGTGATATAACGTTAGCGGTTTCTCATCACCGCAGGAGAGAGAGAGATAAACACGTTTTTGATTCATAGGTGCTTGTGTGGTAAATGCGAGGCCAGGGTCACAGCTGAGGAAAGTCAGTGCTGCGGGGAGTTAGATGCGTTACACACCGGGTCTTAGAGGAGAGTGTGACCCCCAGACTTGATGTGCAGTGTCTGAGTCTGCTCCCAGGCTTTGAGGCTTGCTGTCTGAACCCATGTACTACAGATAACCTATATATGCACTTCAGACAGGAGCACAGACCTCTCCAGGCCAGCAGACACATGTATGTTTAGGGCAGAGATCAATTATTAGCTGAATATTTATATGTATAAATACATAGTAAATTAAAGATTTGAATATTTAAACTATCTGAATAATTTTGTTTCTCAATTACAAGTTGCCTATATTTAGGTCACGACTACCAGTAAGTAACACTTTTTGATCCTATTGGTATAACACAGTAAATATAGACAGCATACAGGCAAGTTGTCCGCTGGGTCTGTGGTGTTCTGTGCAGGTGCATCAGGCGATGGCTGTTGTGTCAGACCTTAGAAGACTTTATAAAGGAAGGAGGAATTTATAAAGATTTTGAATGGCTCCATTTTGGTCACAATAAAAAAATAATCACAATCACAAATTGTTTTACTGTATAAAAACTTGTTTATGAAGTTTACATCATTATATATATCAAGCAGATCTGCGTTTATGGTTAATTCAATTCAGTTTTATTTATGCAGCACTAAATTATAACAAATATTTCATAGCACAGATAATACCTAACTGAAAACACAACATTTCAACTTTAAAAGAAATAAATAAAAAAATAATTATATATATACACATGTAGATGTACCAAACATATACTACCAAAATAAAAATATACCATCTGACACATTTAACAATCTTTCAGTCTGGGTATCACACTGATGCGTTGTTAAAGTGTGTTAAATGGTGAATTCTGTGCTAGACACACGCCAGCAGCCTGATGTTGTTGATCCTCTGGAGGGATCTGGAGAGGAGCAGGTGTAGAGGAAGACAGACAGTGCTGCGTTCTCCTGGAGCCTGTGGTGACCTGCAGTATAACACTCTCAGAGACTCCATGAGGCCTGACGCATATGCTGGGAGAAGCTTACATTTAGATCACATTCACTGCTGACCATGCTTTTCCATTTGGCCTGCATCACATCTGCATCTCCATCAGGAGTGAAGCTGCAGTCCAGTAGAGGTGTTAATAACAGCTGGCCTCCGCTGCTTCAGATCTTAACACTCTCATCATCCAAACACACCACATGACAAAAAAAAAGTTACTAATTAGTTGTACAAACAATGACACTAAGCTGTAACTAGACTTGATGGTTATAATATTAGCATTATTTAAATAATTATGTTCACTGATTTGGTAATTAGCAAATGTTAAAAATCAAGTCTTACGGTGCACAGTTGACATCTTCGCGGAGCAGCATCTCTGACGGATCCGTGCGCATCATGTCTCCCGCCGGCGGCCGAACACAGGCGGACCGGGACCCGATGAAGCTGCTGTGAGCACCGAGTCTCACTAGGCTCTTGCTTCGGTATCCCATGTGGAACTCATATCGCCGGGATGATAATCTTCTGGTGTAAAGTGATCGTTAAGCTACACACCAACACGTTTCTCGAAGCAGACACATCAGTGAAGTCCCGGCTCTTCAGCTGCACAAATGCACCGAGGCCCGGAAGATACCGTCCTATTTCTTGTTAAGAAACCTGTGGACTTGATGTCCTGACAGGCTGGAGTTAGTGTTACCTCCACAAACACAATTCACCATGACGATGATAAACTGAAATAAAAATAACTCTCGAAAACACACTGGGTGCGTCCGAAATCGCATACTTCCCTACTATATAGTATGCGAAAAACAGTATGCGAGGCGAGTAGTATGTCCGAATTCATAGTATTCTAAAAATAGTAGGCGAGAAGTACCCGGATGACCTACTACTTCCTTCCGAATTCTGTAGTAGGCATACGATGGACACTTTACTATCCCATGAGGCCGCGGGAGAGGCCGCGTCATATTCGAAAAATGGCGGAAAGCCACGATGCGGCTGTCTTCAAGTGTAAAGTACCACAGGGAAAAACATTGTTGATGTTCATTGTGGTTAACTTGTACTTGTTTAACATCATCCAAATAAATGACTGACTTGTTGAGGGTTTAACAAACAGATGAAACGATTGTGTGAATTGGGTGTAAAAAGATCTCTAATCATTACCGATCAGATGGAGTTAGGTTAACCTCAATGTAGTACATCAGCTTGTTAACGCTGCTTTCTTTAAATAGACGGTTCGTTAAGCGTTAAGAATTTAAATCATTAACGATGTTCGCGCAGTGAAGTGGGCTCTTTAAATTTTCGCGCTGTTGTGAAGACGCATGACACGTGACAACATCAACATGGCGATGTAGTACGTCCGAATTCCATTCATACTACCCTCATTCATACTATATAGAACGTACTTTTTTAACGGTCGAGTAGTACGTTCGAATTCAAATGTAGCACCTACACAAGTAGTATGCGATTTCGGACGCAGCCACTGACTCGCGCCGCTCCACTGAACACCAGCAGCGCGCGGCACACGACTCCCTCTCGTGACGTCATATTTTTGAGAACTGTCAAGGAATGCGTCACTTTTTCTGAGATTGAGGTCTCTGCAGAGCAAAAGTGGGTGTTTCTGAATTGCTAGGCATTTTCAAGCTGCTGGGTGTTTCTAAATCATGCAATCAAAATGATCCCCCTGACCTAACCCCACCCCTAATCCTACCGCCACTACGACGTCAGCCAATCAAGTAACATGGTCAAAAAACGCCCCGATCTGGTAACTCCTATTACTTTGCTGCAGAGACCTATACTTGCTTTTTCTTCTAAATTTGTGCACTCACGTCTTGTAAAACATTTTCAAATCCTGCATTAACGGTTCATATGGTATTTTCATACAAGTTTATATATTCATTTGGAAAAAAAATTTTACCTGCAATATGCACTTTAACTTCATAACTCTGTCATCTCATGCTTGTCTTAATACACTCTTTTGACTTTCCTACATATATTTACAGTATATATACAAACAGAACCTAAATAAAACTATGACTAAATAATCTGTAGAACACCTAATCAGATCCGTTCTTCCTCCATATTCTGAGAAACATATGTTTATACTGCTTTTTAAACTGGGTTACACTTATAGATATGAAAACTGTTTTCATTTGATACACGTGTTGAGGATTTTGAGATACACTCATAATTTTATTTTGATTTTTGTGGTTTTGAAATGACCCCCTGAATTACCATGTAGAAGTGGGTCTGAACCTAAAACTGGATCTGTTAATCATGTTGTGGATTAAGTTTCTCTGATTGTGAAGTTGCTGCTTCTCTGAGCTGTAGATCCTGAACTGAGAGACTGAAGAGTGTGATTGTTCTCTACAGGTTGAGTGATTGTGGAGTCACAGATGAAGGTTGTGCTGCTCTGGCTTCAGCTCTGAGATCAAACCCCTCACACCTGAGAGAACTGGATCTGACTGAGAATGAAATGAAAGATTTGGGAGTCAAGCAGCTTTCTGATCTACTGCAGGATCCTCGCTGTAAACTGAAAATACTGAGGTAAGTTTGTATAAAATGTCTCAACATGCCCCTCTGTTTTTCTCATATGGTGAATAATGATAGGAAAAAAGTACTGTGAAACTGTTAATGGGAATGCTGCTTTTGTCTTTATAAGATTATTTCCAAAGTGTCTTATATGGAGCTTATAATATGACAAAACTATTTGAATTTGAATTGTGTAAATTTGAATTATTGACAAGTGTCATTTAACAAAACTGAATATTATGTATCATTTAACATAGTTCATAGTTCTCGTGGGAGCGTCTATAGATGCATATATACAGTAGCTTTATACAACAGTTTGTTCTGGTTCTCAAATCTGATTGGTTGAGAACCGTGAGATATTGTACTGGTATCTCTGCAGGAACGCCCCTTTCACAATGTTGTATCACTCCGCTTGTTCTAGCCGGGTCTATCTATGCTTTGTCTGTCTAGTGTCATGGCGGACGGCCAAATCCACTATAATTTAAAAATAATACTGTTTTGTGTCACGGAATGCAGTTTTAAGGATTTTTTAGGCGAGAATGTGCTTGCTTGGACTTCAAATATGTGGTTTGTTAATAAAGATAAGGTCTATTTGAAAATTAGCTTCAACGTTTTCGGAGACAGGATCTCCAGCGGTTCAGCGGCAGTTCAGCGCTCATTACACCCACAGAGAGCGCCTCACCGCGGCCAGATCTTCTGAGATTGTCTCTATAGTGGTTAAACACGAGATATAAATTCATGTTGGGTAAATCTGACGCCCAGTCTTTGGTCTCATTAAACTATTATTTGTTCCAGAGCAAATAGTTTTGGCAAAAGTTTATCATGTTTATGTAAATTCAATGCTGTATCGCGGTGCCTTTGCTGACGGTTGAATGAATTGCTAGCAACTTTTATAATGGCTGTTGTTGTTTATTAAATATGATTATTCAATTATTTGTATTTTATATAAATAATAATAGTATTTAATAGTGTTTAGTACTGAGACATGGTGGTGATTTTAGTGACATTGTTCCGCCATTAGATGAAAACAGACTGTTTTTATGAGTCAGGGCTGCAGTAAAGACTTTTACTTTGAAAAATAAACGCTTTTCTAAACGGAAGATATTTTGACTTACAACAGCTAACAAATGCACTGAGGAGCTGTCATCAGAAATCAATGAAAGGATATTGACGTTACAACAAAGATAACGCTTTCATCAGTGGACATTCAAACTTAATTGTAAGTAACGTTAGGAGAATGAGATGCCTGTAATCACAGTCGCTCAGTCAATCTCTCTCTCATAATGCTTATTTTACATCATACAGCAAGCTTTTACTACAGTAATACAAAGCTTTCAATGAAGCGACTCAAAGTTCCTTTGTGACCAGCTCTAAAGTGATGTTTTGGGATTAGTAACGGAGACCATCAGCTGTTAAACTGTCAACTTTAGATTTAAATCCGTGGCGGAAGAAAGTAGTTCTACACAAAATGGGGGCTTTTAAAGATACTCCGTTGTTGTTTCTAAATTATTTACACACTCGTGCCGTTGAACTGTTGTATAAACGCAATATCACACTCGTAGACGTGTAGTACTCGTGTGATATTGCTCATATATCCTCTATTCGCCATTTACTCTAAGACCCGGTTTCACAGACAGGGTTTAGACTAAACCAGGATTAGGCCATAGTTCAATTAGGACATTTAAGTAATTTTTATAAACATGTTTAGGAAAAAAAAAAAAAAAACATTACTGGTGTGCATCTTGAGACAAAACAAAGGCACTGATATGTTTACATGGGTAAAGTTGGTTTTATATTGGCACATTCTGTCTATTGCATTCAATTACTTTGTTAATCACACTACATTGGACATTCAGCGGACATTCACAAGTAAGTATGACATTAAAACAATACTTGGCCATTTTGATCGATTGTGAAAAAAAAAAAAAATGTAGTAGGTTGACGATGGTGTCGTGGATTAGAATTTGCAAAAAATAACTTTATTGCACATATAATTAGAAAGTTATTGAACGTGGAAATGTGTGAATGTGCGAATATAAAACCAACTTTACCCAAGTGATATGTTTTAAGATCAGTCAGTACAAGTTTATTTCAGCTGAAACAGCTCAGACTTGCATTTTAGTCTAGGACTAGGCTTAAGCCTTGTCTGTGAAACCGGGGCTCAATGTAATAAAATCAGAATAATACTTGCGTTTTGGTGTTTACATAGTTATTTTTGAGTATTCTACCAATTATTCCATCGATTAATCAGATAAGAAGTTAAAATTTTCTTTATTAAAGAGCAATACTAAATATACAAGAGAAAATAAGATAGGTCTCTTAAAATAAACAAGTAATTTGTTTCTTTTTCAGAAAAATTAAAATTTTTAATGCTGAAATTGCATACATTAATAACTGAAAACAAAACCCATTTATTTACCAAATTACATTCAAAATGCAAATACAAATATATCTATATATATGTGTACTGTATATACAAAAATCAATTTCACATTACTTTAAAAAAAGGTTAAGGTTTACAAGCTAAAACTAAGGCATAAATCAAAATAATAGTAATTAATAATAATAATAATAATAATAATAATACCTAAACAGAGGACACACAGAAGTTGCATCTGAAGAGGCATTTAGATGTAGGTGTATTTACACAGTATTTAGTTCAGCTCAGAGGCACATGAATGCATTTAAACTGCAGTTACAAATGCATAAATAATATTTTGTTATTTTAAAAATAAAAAGATACTTTAACTGTGAAATTAAAACCGCCAGTAGGTGGCAGTAATTCACTGTTAATAAGTGATTGAACCAAATCATTTAAAGGGTTGATTCATTCAGGAACTAAACACCGTCATGTTGCTCAAAGACGCCAAACAGTGCTGTGGCTGTGTTTGGAGTTTTTTGTTTTTGGCGAAATAGAGCAAAAACAGGCAATATAGTGTCTAAAACGTAAGTCTCTTAATATTCACTTCTTGATAATAGAACTGTTGCATAAAATCAGTATCACATTTGTAATCATGCTGATTTTTAGAGGTGAAAATTGGCACTCTTCGTGTGATATTGACTAAGTTAGCTTTCTTTCTGTGGTATGTTTATAGGTAACTGTATGGTGCCTGTGTGTGTGTGTGCAGGGGCGGACTTAACCAATAAGCGAGGTAGGCGGCCGCTTAGGGCCCCGGGGAATCAGGGGGCCCCATCTGATATTGGCGAAACATATTTGCAGCGTTGAGCATTGTAGCCGTTCACAGACATGTGCGCTGATTTCTTGAATGCAGTGACCAGAAGTGTTTAAGTTAGAATCCACTTACCGATCAAAATGCCGAGTTTTTGCTAAGTGCTGAATTCTGCAAGGTCGGGGATCATCTCATTATAACAAAGTGTAGATACGATGTAAATAAGAGATTAATTGTGCAGTTTAGAGCTTATTAACGGAACGTCGTGAGATCGCAATGAACTGAAGTGAGAGACAGTGATTATGAGGGAGCGCTCTTTGCGCGCATTCTAGGCTGTCTGACTGTCTCAGAACAGAGATATTCACCTCAGTAAAGAAAGTATTGTGTTTCAAGTCACAAGTATATTTATCTTGATGTTTCAAAATGACTCTCTTGTGTGCTTCTCCTAGGCGCATCGGCGCGAACTGCCGCATACTCCTATAAATGCACGAATGCAATGACTGGAGATTTTCCCTTAATAATAATAGGTTTCATTTTCAATTTGTTTCTCGGCAAAGCCTACAGTATGCCTTCAGAACACTTGGAATATATAATGAATTGCCTGGGATAATTTTATGTTTGTAAAAAGATTGGAAAGGCTTACAATTTATTAAATGGACAAGAGCTATTTTTTTTTTTGGATAATGTCATCATTTCTAATCTCAAAAAATAAGGTAGCCAAATTTGGCTTTAGAACAGCATCAGGTCGACAAATTACTGGTTGTGATGGTACAAATAAACTATAAACTAGAGCGAGCAAGCAAAATAAGTTATAAATACTTGGAATATGGAATGAGTTGCATGGGATAGTTTTATGTTTGTAAAAAGACTGAAAATTTTTGCAATTTATTAAATGGACAAGTGCACGCATTTTTCTTTTCTTTCTTTATTTATTTTTTGATAATGTCTTCCTTTTGTGATCTGCAAAAAATAAAAAATAAATAAGGTAGCCTAATTTGGCTTTAGAACAGCAGCAAGTTGACTAATTACTGGTTGTGAAGGGATAAATAAACTAAAAACTTGAGCGAAATAGGGGTTAAGCATAAAAGGACACATAGTTATTGTATCGGGGCCCCATACCTGGAGTTTGCTTAGGGCCCCCAGATCGCTAAGTCCGCCCCTGTGTGTGTGTGTGTGTGTGTGTCACAGAGAGAGAATAAGACAATCAACATGAATGGAAGTTAGTCTTTCACAAAACATAGCTAACTTAGGGACATCATAACTAGCCACCATACACGGTCTTAAATATATCCAGTGTTTATCGGGTTGTTTGTCAGTAACAATGGTCGGCGGGGAAACACAGTGTTCTGTGTGTAGTTACAGTAAATGAACTAAACGAAGCCTTGACGCAAATAATTTGCCTCGATTATTTTTTTTGTGATCGAGTTACTTGAGAAATCGTTTCAGCCCTAATACTACGATATTAAATTTGAATTTATTTACGTCTTTTAACCAGATCTGTCTATTTCTGACTTACACATACTGCATTAATTTTTTTTTTTTTTTTTTTTACAAAATTTGTTTTTTAATGTATTAATTTATCTAGAAATAATATTTTAGGCTTTGCCAGTGCTTAAAGGCTGACAACTAGAGATTCATGAAATTTTAAGCATGTTAAGAGCCTCAAAAACACCTGAAAAGAGTATTAAGGTTTGAAATGTTTGACATGACAGGTTTGACAAAATCAGCCACGTCTTGACGTCATTCTGACCAAGTTTGAAGAGTTTTGGGTGAACAAAAGAGGATGATTTCAAAGCATTTTGTAAGTGACACTTAAAGGGATAGTTTACACAAAAATGATAATTCTGTCATAATTTACTCACTGTGTGTTTTATCAAACTTGTATGAGTTTCTTTCTTCAGTTGAACACAAAAGAAGATATTTTGAATAATGTTGGTAACCAAACATTTACTGGTAGCCATTTAATTCAATAATATGGACAAAAATACTATAAAAGTCAATAACTACCAGCAATTGTTTGGTTACCAACATTCTTCAGAATATCTTCTTTTGTGTTCAACAGAAGAAAGAAACTCGAGTAGATTTGGAACAACTTGAAGGTGAGTAAATGCTGACAGAATTGTCATTTTTGGGTGAATTATCCCTTTAAACAGATCAAGACACTGATGCAAAGTGGAGTCTGACTGCTAAATAAATAATAAAGGACATGAAACATTGATTTAAATGGTAATTATCTTAAGTAAGCTCATAAAGTATATGAAATAAAACTAGCACAGCTGTATAAGAAATATGTAGCCAGGGACAACAGTAATAAAAGTAATAAAAATAATAATCATTATCCATAATACTTACTGATTCATATCTTATAGCATTTTTCAGTGTGTTTTTATGTCTTATACAGATGTGTTGTTAACTTTGTGGTACTCACATAAAGAGATTACATTCTGACATTGATATTGAAATGAATCTCCTCAAGCACCCCATAGAAGTGCATCTGAACCTCAGACTGGATCTGTTCATCATGTGGTTTCTCTCTGATTGTGAAGTTGCTGCTTCTCTGAGCTGTAGATCCTGAACTGAGAGACTGAAGAGTGTGATTGTTCTCTACAGGTTGAGTTATTGTGGCGTCACAGATGAAGGTTGTGCTGCTCTGGCTTCAGCTGTGAGATCAAACCCCTCTCACCTGAGAGAACTGGATCTGTCTGGACATAAACTAGGAGCGTCAGGAGTGAATCTGCTCTCTGATGGACTGAAGGATCCTCGCTGTAAACTGGAGAAACTCTGGTAAGATTATATAAATCTGTCAGCATCCTCCTAAATTTTTCTGCTTTGTTGAGTATGAACTAAATGAAAACCAAAACTGTATCATAAAGAAAGTGTTCTGTCAGTTAATTGAAAATGATGTTGTTTTAATCTTCATTACATTCTTTCCAAAGTTTTTCACACAATTTTAAAATACTTACGATATTATAGGATGAGGGGATGATCTAAAAACAGCTGCTTTATATCATATTTTCTATGATATTGAAACGAACCCCTCGAACCACACGTAGAAGCAGGTCTGAACTGTTAGATTTCGCTGTGTTTGGCTCAGCAGTCATTGAGTAGCTCGTCAGTGTATTAGATTTCTCCATTACATTAAATAAATAAGTTTGACCAAAGTTTTGTTGGAAAAATAATTTATTGGTTAATTAAAGGTAGGATTGTAGCACAGTTCTTCAGTGGTGATGTTAACTCTCAGTCTTCAAAGAATCTTAAATCCTTCTGAAACTTGGTTTATTCATCTGCAGATTGGTTTGGTCGCGTGTGACAAAAATGTGATCGAGGTGCCAGCAGAAGTGCACATTAACATTGCTAGACCCCTTTTCTCGTCTACATCACATTTTTTATAATTTGAGCGAACAGTGCGACTTAACCCTCTGGGGTCTGAGGTCATTTTGGGGCCCTTGAGATGTTTTGACATGCCCTGATATTTGTGCTTATTTCAGCTACTTAAAACATACTATTGACCAACATGTAATTTTTTTTGTATTCAGCACAAACTGTGCTACAATAATATGTGACCAAGATGGATGTGCATGTTTGCATTTTTTAGAAAAAAAATATTATGCGTGGTTAGTAAGTTTTGGGAAAAAAAATGTAGCTGAAATAAGGCCTTAAAACCCACACTAAATAGTTCTGAATAAGACTTTTGAGTAATCAGTCTTGTAGGCTAGAATATTTACTTCAAAATTATGTGAAAATCATTCTGCTTACTCATTCACAGAAAACAATAAATTGATTTAAAATTTTCAAGACGTGTTTTGTGATCGAGGGTCTATATGCGAGGGAGCAGCAGTGAGTCTCACCTGAGAGACAAAGGGCCCTCCCCTAATGGCCCCTAATGGCCCATCAGTGTGACTGTGACTGTGAGGCAGGTAAGAAAGAATGTGAGGAGATAAAAAAAAAGGTTTTTTTAAATTATTTGTATTTTATTTACAACACAGTATAATCAAAACATACATAATGAAGGTCAAAGACACATTATTGTGCACACTGATCTAACCACAGAGATGTGAACAGACTGTGAGCCATTCCTGCAACAGATTCTGTTCAACAAGTGAAACAAGTAAATCATACCTGATATTTACGTGTGTTATTTAAGTGTTTCTACTTCTTTCCATGGATTCAAGAAGAAAAAAAACAATCAGTAGAAAAGGAGCTTGTTTTGACATAGAATATCAGTGTAGTTGAACATCTGATGTTGGTGCAGCACTCTCAGAGAAAAACAGTTTGAAGAGACATCGGGATACATCTGGTGCTGGTATCTGATTCAAAATACAAACAAAAAAACATTTGTGAGCATGTTAATATCAGGAACATCTGTATATATATGTTTTGTAGCCATAGACTCACACATGCTTTGTACTATCATAAAAAAAAAGAGAAAGAAATCTTATATCTGAGAAACTAATTATTATTGTTTAGCACGTTATTAAAATCTATTTCTGAACAGAGCAGGCTATTAATAATAAACATGTACTAAACATACTTAGACTCGTAGCATTCATCATGTTGTCGTTTGGGAAAAACCCAACTAGTAAAATGTGTTTAAGTTTATGTCACAATAAAACATTAACTAATGCAAAAAAAGAAACATTACTTACTCATCAGATTGCTCTCCTCTACTGGATGAAATCGTGTTCTTCTTTCGAGGGAAATCCTGCTTTTACTCAGCGCGTCTTCATCCAGAAACAAACAGTAGCCGCGATGAGGTTCTCCTCTTTGTTTGTGTTGTTGGGCGTTTGCACGTGGCTATTTACATATGAACAGCGCGAGCGCGGGGTCACATTAGAGATAATGAGTCAGACGGGACAGATTGAACATCGTGTTGATTTCATACAGATTACTTCATCACAGAATGTTTGTTTTCGATAAGACTTGCTTCATGTCAAAGTAGACACTTCAATCTTTCTATAGATATAACTCCCATGTCTGTGTGCTGAGTATTCGCTGAGTTACAGTTCATTTTAGTGACGCGTTTCTAAAAACAGTTCGCGGAGACGGAGAAGACAGAGAGCGGATCCTGTTTGTTTTATTATTTTTCCAAAAGCACAAAGTTGTGTTGTTATTGTGAGTGTACCCAAAAAAAAGTAGACACTTAACAGTTTCGATTGATGTATAACACTTATTTGTGTGACCAAAATCAACAGAGTATTTTTAGTGTCTTTTGCACTGATCTAAAAAAAAAACGAGTTGGTCTCGCCGGCGAGACAGCCGACCCCAGAGAGTTAAAGGCAACATTGACTGCAAAGATGTGGAAAGAACCTCTATTTAAGCGTTTCAAAGAATATTGTAGGATATATGGATTCATGTACATTCACTTCACTATTTCAGAAGTTTATGAAACTAAAGTTTTTTTAAAGTTTTTTTTTGAGAGTTTTGTTTTATAAATTATGATGAATGAAATATGTAAGGAATAATTGACGACGGACCTTTGGATTATTAGAAAAATAATGCACACCCGAGGTGGTGATGCGGTCACGACGTGAAGCGGAGTTATATACCGTTACATCTCGGGTGTGCATTATTTTTCTAATAATCCAACGGACCGAAGTCAATTATTCCACTTATACTGCGGTTGCCACACCTCAAGACATCGATCAGATGATATATTTCAAGGCATTCGTCGTTATTTCTACTTATATCACTATTGTGAGTAGGATTATTTTTTCCGCATCTCATCCAACGCCTCTGTTGCTAATTCCAAAACGTAATTTTTAACCTAGCAACGGAGGCTTGAGCCGTTGATAGCAGACATGCAGTTAATACAGTTAATAACTAAGTTATGAGAGAGAGAGAGAGAGAGAGAGAGGTTACCTCTGTGCGTCTCTCAATAGCGTTCGGCAGCAATGTCTCTAGTTATAGTGAAACTTAGTTCCTTTTGTTCACGAACAGAGCCGTTGTTGTTACCTCGCTTGTGAGAAGTCGTGTAGTTTTTAAGTTGTTAAACTACTGATAAAATCCTCAGAGTAGCGCTAACAACATTAGCGTGATGTATGCTAGTGTGTGTGCAAACTATAACTGTTATGTGTGTGCGGTCTGTGAGGGAGAGAGAGTGGGAGAGAGAGAGTATGTGAGTAGTAAATAGGGAGTACATTTTGACAAAATGATTTATGACCCTTGATTTATGTCTTTTCCCCTCCCCCACACGGCCCACCCACATAGCGACCACCCAGGTCATGTTGACCCCTTGACCCCGTTAATGCGTTCCAGATGTGTGGAAATCGGAGAAGCGTGAAATTCCTACGTCATCCGGGGATGAGATATGTTGTTTGTACAAGTGTAAAACCATAAATAAGCTGTCAATTATTGTTTTGAAGATTTTATGCTCAACCGGTGGGGGTTTGCCCATCTGTGGACCACGTGGCAGCGGTATCTGGTTGCATTCCGAGGTCTGGTGTGTTATGGACTCTTTCCCTCTTTCTATGGGAGATGTATGTAAAAGGATAAACAGATTACATTTTAACAGGTCAGTTTTAAGACAAGCATATATTCTGATGACTGTATAAAATGTAATTAAATAACACTCCTAATAATGAATTGGGAATTAATTAAAACCCTCTTACATTTTTTTCTTCAAGAGAAAAAATATTTCCTCCGCTTGCAAGCATTACCATTCTATGAATGAGAGGTTTACAAAAAATTGTGTTTAGTTTAAGTTGGAAAAAGTTCTCTCACGCTCTTTATCTCTCTATATCTCTGAAAAATATATTGAATTTAAGGGTAAAAGCAGAATAAATAAACAATTTTAACAGGTCAGTTTTGAGACAGACATATATTCTGATGACTGTATAAAATAACACTCCTAATAATGAATTGGGAATGAATTAAAACCCTCTTACATTTTTCCAAGAGAAAAACATTTCCTCCTCTCGCAAGGAACCCCATTCTTCAAATGAGAGGTTTACCAAAAAATTTGTGTTTAGTTGGAAAAAGGCATCTGTCTCCACCCTCACGCTCTTTCTCTCTATCTATGGAAAAAGATAATGGTTTTAAGGGTAAAAGCAGAATAAATAAACAATTTTAAGACTCAAGCAACGCTCACACATATATTCTGTTGGTTGTATAAAAAGAATTTAAATAACAATAAAATCCATCTAAATAAATGAAAAGATAAAGTAAGTCAGTCTCAAGTTAATCGTGTTTAACATCTAACACTGTGAATGGTTAATACATATTTAGCAGCGAGTGCACCTGTGTTATCATCTTCTCCAAGTAAGAAGGGCATTTTCTCAGCATCATTAAGTTCAGTAATTGATGGGATCAGGGCTTCAAATCTGGGGAGAAATGTTTCCCTCACATTGTGATATTTAGGACACATCAGCAGAAAGTGTTTCTCGTTCTCTATTTGCTGTAGATCACAGTGTCTACAGATCCTCTGCTCGCTCTGTCCATGTTTGGCTGTGTCTTCTCTCTCTATTTCTAAATCATGGTTACTTCATCTGCATTTGGAGAGGATTTGTCTTTCTTTAAATGGTTTAATCAATAAATAATTGGCAAATTTAGTGGTTCTGTTTAGGGTTGAGTAGCATTGGAGTTTATTTTGAAGGTCAAAGTGTATTTTTAGAGATTCATCATGAGTATCTTTCAGATTTTGCCAATTTCTTTAATAATGTCTTTGGGGTTGTAGCTGTAGTCGGTGAGGAGCTGGGTTTATGGACGAGCTGAAGAGCGAGCGTGTTCAGAGGATGAGGTTCTGCTGAGGTTTCATTGGCGAGGAGGGCTTAATATCGGACTGAATCAGGATCAGATCGATGGAGGTGATGCCAGAACTGAACACATCTCTTCTGGATCTCAATCTTCAGCGGGTATAAGCCTAATTCAGCTCAGCAGGCATCATTGGACGTACCTCTATGGACCCTTAAAATGTTTTTGATCATCTCTAGTTGTAGTTTTTCTATTGATGTTTTACCCCATTTTTAAAATGTATTATTGGTCCCTAAATTTCACTCCCGTACAGTAGAATTTGTTTAATGATTGCGTGATATAATTTATTCCATGTTTTAGTTGTTAGTTTTAATTGACCAAACCGTGATTTGATGGCATAAAATGTCCTCCGGGCCTTCTCATTCAAGGCCTTCACAGCCAGTCTCTCTCTCTCTCTCTCTCTCTCTCTCTCACACGCACGCGTGCGCATTCATTCGTCCCGAGTCGTATTCTCTTGAGATGAAAATAAATAAACTGTGCGATCACACACAATATAAAACAAAGCAAAACATCGACACTAGTTTTAGGTAACAAAAATTTTATAATGAGGAACCAGCAACGTCGAAATAAGTAAAGGGTGAAAAAATTAATATTTTAACAGGCAAACGGTAAGGGCTATCGGGGCCCTGACATGTTCGGTCTTGTTTTATGGAGTCTTTCCATAGACATTTCAATTCCATTCATTTATTTGTATAGCTTTTCACAAAACAAATTGTTGCAAAGCAGTTTCTACACTGTAAAAAATAAAAGTTGAGTTAACTTAAAAAAATAAAGCAACCAGCTGCAAAGCTTTTTTGAGTTTACTGAACTTCAGGCCTATAGGCTTACAGTGCTGTAAAAAAAAAAAAAAGAAGTTGAGCCAACTTAAAATTTTAAGGCAACAAACTTCAGCAGATTTTTGAGTTTTCTCAACTTGTTGTTTTAAGTTCATACAACAGAAATGTGAGAATCTCCCACAAAAAACAAGTTGAGCAAACTCAAAAATCTGCTGAAGCTGGTAAAAATGTTTTGTAAGTTCGCTCAACACTGTAAAAAATGTGTTGTTGTTTCAACTTAAAAAGTAAGTGTTCGTGCTGCCTTAAAATGTCAAGTTTTGTGAACTTAAATTGTGAAGTTGTTTTAACTAAGAATAAAGCTGAATAGACTAAAATGCAATGAACAATATCACTTTAAAATTTAAAATGACAAGTTCACTGTAAAACCCGACTAGTCACGTTAACTCAAACCGTTTGGGTAAACCAATTCCTTTGGCTTAAACCATGTAAGTTTTAAAACTTGCAGTTAAGTAATTAAGTGATTAATTAAGTGCTGATTGAGCATTAGTGATGAACACCTGCTGTTAACAAACAGAATCACTGACAGAAAGAGAAACACAAGAACAACAACTGACTTTAGACACATGCTTAGATGAAATCAACTGAAATAAAATACATTAAATCTCAAGATCTGATTAAACAACCCCACAAACAGCATCACCAGCTCCACTTATTAATAACCAGACTGACTTTATTTCTGTCAGACATCTACAGAAGATCTTATGGAGAATTAACTAAGGTTTAGATGTTGATTTATCGTTTCATTTGAAGTAACCATGTTAGAGATCAGTGTCTGCTTTAGTTGGGCTCTTGACCCTTGACTTCTGTGTTAACTGTTTTTCCCCTGGCTGTTGTAACCATGTGTTCTTCCAACATATTAGTTACAAATCAAAAGCTTAGAAAATAATCAGTAGTTGGTTGTTATTTGTTTATAATGAAGATCATTTGTTAGTGATCTGATCTCATTTTAGCGTAAACATGGACATGTTGTGTGTCTAATCTCTGACTCAATGGATGTTGTATTGATTATAGTAAAAGTGATTCTAAGAGCCACTGGTTCTGCGACAGTCAGTTGATATAAAGGACTTTCCAAGCAGTTTGTCCACAAAAAAAGTTTTAATCTATGGGCGCAATTAGACTCACACAGACATCAAGAATCAGCTTGTGAACCTCAACAATGGTGACTATTACATTTTTTTTTACATTTTAAATCATGCTGCAATGCATGCTGGGTACTAGCATAGTACAAAACTCATCCATGGATCCCAGCATGCATTGCAGCATGATTAAAAATGTAATAGTCACCATTGTTGAGGTTCACAAGCTGACTCTTGATGTCTGTGTGAATCTATTTGCTCCCATGGATTAAAACTTTTTTTGTGGACAAACTGCTTGGAAAGTCCTTTATATCAACTGACTGTCGCAGAACCAGTGGCTCTTAGAATCACTTTTACTATAATCAATACAACATCCATTGAGTCAGAGATTAGACACACAAACACATCCACGTTAACGCTAAAATGAGATCAGTTCACTAACAAATGATCGTCATTTTAAACAAATAACAACCAACTACTGATTATTTTCTCTAGGCTTTTGATTTGTAACAAATATGTTGGAAGAACACATGGTTACAACAGCCAGAGAAAAAGAGGAAACAGGACAGCTAACACAGAAGTCAAGGGTCAAGAGACCAACTAAAGCAGACACTGATCTCTAACATGGTTACTTCAAATGAAACGATAAATCATCTAAACCTTAGTTAATTCTCAATAAGATCTTCTGTAGATGTCTGACAGAAATAAAGTCAGTCTGGTTATTAATAAGTGGAGCTGGTGATGCTGTTTGTGGGGTTGTTTAATCAGATCTTGAGATTTAATGTATTTTATTTCAGTTGATTTCATCTAAGCATGTGTCTAAAGTCAGTTGTTGTTCTTGTGTTTCTCTTTCTGTCAGTGATTCTGTTTGTTAACAGCAGGTGTTCATCACTAATGCTCAATCAGCACTTAATTAATCACTTAATTACTTAACTGCAAGTTTTAAAACTTACATGGTTTAAGCCAAAGGGAATTGGTTTACCCAAACGATTTGAGTTAACGTGACTAGTCGGGTTTTACAGTGAACTTGTCATTTTAAATTTTTATAGTGATATTGTTCATTGCACTTTAGTCTATTCAGCTTTATTCTTAGTTAAAACAACTTCACAATTTAAGTTCACAAAACGTAAATGATGTTTATTGCACTTGTTTTTGTAAGTCCTGTCAACTTTATTGTCAGTTAAGACAACTTCACAATTTAAGTCCACATAACTTGACATTTTAAGGCATTTTAAGTTTGTTGCCTTAAAAATTTAAGTTGGCTCAACTTTCTTTCTTTTTAACAGTGTAGGCCTGAAGTTCAGTAAACTCAAAAAGCTTTGCAGCTGGTTGCTTCATTTTTTAAGTTAACTCAACTTTTATTTTTACAGTGTACATTATATTTAGAACCTTTAATATTTATATTACATCCCTAAACCTACCCATCACAGTAAACTTTTTTATTTTTTATTTTTCTTATAAAAAAAAGTTATGCTCGTGGGTACAATTATTTGGAGTATTACTACATTCCATAGACAAAATTATTTTGTACGCCTACCAAAATTCAACCATTTTTAATAAAATATATTTTTTTAAGCGATCTGAATTATGAGGACTCAAGAAGTTTCATCATAAACCACATTGTCATATCAGTGTAATACCTATGTCATTATACAATTTGTATCATGATAAGTCATATAAACAAGCACGCACTTAAAAATTTCAAGCTAAAGAGACTTATCTCTATTTTAATGAATATGGTAATAAATAATTATATGTGTCATAACAAACATGCTACTGAAGCAAATCATTTATCATACATTTTAAAGTATTCAACAATTAATTAAGTTCACTGAACTTATAAAACACATAATTCTCTTCTTTTAAAGAAGGTGGTAAAAAAATAAATAAATGTGATTATAAATAACATACTGTATAAAAATAACCATTTAGTTTTACATTATTCTGGGAGCGATGTTGACCATTGTCCGAATGGGAGGTTGAAGTAGGGAAAAGCTCCTCTGTCCCCTTTCTCACCCCCACCCTCTTTGTTTCTCTCGCTCTCTCTTTCACACGCACACACACGAACGAGCGTGCTCATGTTGGCTTTTATGTTTTCTGGGGATTTTGAACTGTACAAACTGTACACATACCCATCACACACAATGTTCTGCATATGCTTTACTTTTTTATTAAATATTGTTTTAAGCAATCTGAATTATGACAATTCAAGAAATTTCATTATAAATCACATCTACATTATTATATCAGTGTAGCTTCCATGACACTATACAAATTTGAGTTCTGATAAATCATATAAACAAGCACGCACATACATAAACATTTCAAGCTAAAGAGAGACTTATCTCTATTTTAAATAATATGGTAATAAAATGTATAGGACACCATAGTAACATGTTACTGAAGCAAATCATTTATAATACATTTAAACATGTATTTAGCATTTATTTAAGTTTATTGACCTTATAAAACACATCATTCTCTTCTTTTAGAGAAGATGGTACACTCTCAGAAATAAAGGTACAGAAGCTGTCACTGGGGCTGTACCCTTTCAAAAAGGTACACGTTTGTACCTAAAGGGTCCATTTTGGTACTTTAAAAGTACATATTAGCAGAGGCGGACAATCCAGGGGTCAGAAAGTAAAAGTCCTGCCATATTTTTGTTCCACCCATGAACTCTGCAGCTGATTTCACCAGAGGAGGAACCAAGTCATTCCTTTCAAGTCACAAGCAAGTCTGTGATTCACTTGCTTGAGTCACAAGCAAGTGATTCTGTTTGTTAACAGCAGGTGTTCATCACTAATGCTCAATCAGCACTTAATTAATCACTTAATTACTTAACTGCAAGTTTTAAAACTTACATGGTTTAAGCCAAAGGGAATTGGTTTACCCAAACGATTTGAGTTAACGTGACTAGTCGGGTTTTACAGTGAACTTGTCATCTTAAATTTTTATAGTGATATTGTTCATTGCACTTTAGTCTATTCAGCTTTATTCTTAGTTAAAACAACTTCACAATTTAAGTTCACAAAACGTAAATGATGTTTATTGCACTTGTTTTTGTAAGTCCTGTCAACTTTATTGTCAGTTAAGACAACTTCACAATTTAAGTCCACATAACTTGACATTTTAAGGCATTTTAAGTTTGTTGCCTTAAAAATTTAAGTTGGCTCAACTTTCTTTCTTTTTTAACAGTGTAGGCCTGAAGTTCAGTAAACTCAAAAAAGCTTTGCAGCTGGTTGCTTCATTTTTTTTAGTTAACTCAACTTTTTATTTTTTACAGTGTACATTATATTTAGAACCTTTAATATTTATATTACATCCCCTAAACCTACCCATCACAGTAAACTTTTTTATTTTTTATTTTTCTTATAAAAAAAAGTTATGCTCGTGGGTACAATTATTTGGAGTATTACTACATTCCATAGACAAAATTATTTTGTACGCCTACCAAAATTCAACCATTTTTAATAAAATATATTTTTTTAAGCGATCTGAATTATGAGGACTCAAGAAGTTTCATCATAAACCACATTGTCATATCAGTGTAATACCTATGTCATTATACAATTTGTATCATGATAAGTCATATAAACAAGCACGCACTTAAACATTTCAAGCTAAAGAGACTTATCTCTATAAAAAAAAAAGTTTTAATCTATGGGAGCAATTAGATTCACACAGACATCAAGAGTCAGCTTGTGAACCTCAACAATGGTGACTATTACATTTTTTTTTTTTTTAATCATGCTGCAATGCATGCTGGGATCCATGGATGAGTTTTGTACTATGCTAGTACCCAGCATGCATTGCAGCATGATTTAAAATGTAAAAAAAAATGTAATAGTCACCATTGTTGAGGTTCACAAGCTGATTCTTGATGTCTGTGTGAGTCTAATTGCTCCCATAGATTAAAACTTTTTTTGTGGACAAACTGCTTGGAAAGTCCTTTATATCAACTGACTGTCGCAGAACCAGTGGCTCTTAGAATCACTTTTACTATAATCAATACAACATCCATTGAGTCAGAGATTAGACACACAATATGTCCATGTTTACGCTAAAATTAGATCAGATCACTAACAAATGATCTTCATTATAAACAAATAACAACCAACTACTGATTATTTTCTCTAAGCTTTTGATTTGTAACTAATATGTTGGAAGAACACATGGTTACAACAGCCAGGGGAAAAAAAACAGTTAACACAGAAGTCAAGGGTCAAGAGCCCAACTAAAGCAGACACTGATCTCTAACATGGTTACTTCAAATGAAACGATAAATCAACATCTAAACCTTAGTTAATTCTCCATAAGATCTTCTGTAGATGTCTGACAGAAATAAAGTCAGTCTGGTTATTAATAAGTGGAGCTGGTGATGCTGTTTGTGGGGTTGTTTAATCAGATCTTGAGATTTAATGTATTTTATTTCAGTTGATTTCATCTAAGCATGTGTCTAAAGTCAGTTGTTGTTCTTGTGTTTCTCTTTCTGTCAGTGATTCTGTTTGTTAACAGCAGGTGTTCATCACTAATGCTCAATCAGCACTTAATTAATCACTTAATTACTTAACTGCAAGTTTTAAAACTTACATGGTTTAAGCCAAAGGGAATTGGTTTACCCAAACGGTTTGAGTTAACGTGACTAGTCGGGTTTTACAGTGAACTTGTCATTTTAAATTTTTAAAGTGATATTGTTCATTGCATTTTAGTCTATTCAGCTTTATTCTTAGTTAAAACAACTTCACAATTTAAGTTCACAAAACTTGACATTTTAAGGCAGCACGAACACTTACTTTTTTAAGTTGAAACAACAACACATTTTTTTTACAGTGTTGAGCGAACTTACAAAAACATTTTTTACCAGCTTCAGCAGATTTTTGAGTTTGCTCAACTTGTTTTTTGTGGGAGATTCTCACATTTCTGTTGTATGAACTTAAAACAACAAGTTGAGAAAACTCAAAAATCTGCTGAAGTTTGTTGCCTTAAAATTTTAAGTTGGCTCAACTTCTTTTTTTTTTTTTTACAGCACTGTAAGCCTATAGGCCTGAAGTTCAGTAAACTCAAAAAAGCTTTGCAGCTGGTTGCTTTATTTTTTTAAGTTAACTCAACTTTTATTTTTTACAGTGTAGAAACTGCTTTGCAACAATTTGTTTTGTGAAAAGCTATACAAATAAATGAATGGAATTGAAATGTCTATGGAAAGACTCCATAAAACAAGACCGAACATGTCAGGGCCCCGATAGCCCTTACCGTTTGCCTGTTAAAATATTAATTTTTTCACCCTTTACTTATTTCGACGTTGCTGGTTCCTCATTATAAAATTTTTGTTACCTAAAACTAGTGTCGATATTTTGCTTTGTTTTATATTGTGTGTGATCGCACAGTTTATTTATTTTCATCTCAAGAGAATACGACTCGGGACGAATGAATGCGCACGCGTGCGTGTGAGAGAGAGAGAGAGAGAGAGAGAGACTGGCTGTGAAGGCCTTGAATGAGAAGGCCCGGAGGACATTTTATGCCATCAAATCACGGTTTGGTCAATTAAAACTAACAACTAAAACATGGAATAAATTATATCACGCAATCATTAAACAAATTCTACTGTACGGGAGTGAAATTTGGGGACCAATAATACATTTTAAAAATGGGGTAAAACATCAATAGAAAAACTACAACTAGAGATGATCAAAAACATTTTAAGGGTCCATAGAGGTACGTCCAATGATGCCTGCTGAGCTGAATTAGGCTTATACCCGCTGAAGATTGAGATCCAGAAGAGATGTGTTTAGTTCTGGCATCACCTCCATCGATTTGATCCTGATTCAGTCCGATATTAAGCCCTCCTCGCCAATGAAACCTCAGCAGAACCTCATCCTCTGAACACGCTCGCTCTTCAGCTCGTCCATAAACCCAGCTCCTCACCGACTACAGCTACAACCCCAAAGACATTATTAAAGAAATTGGCAAAATCTGAAAGATACTCATGATGAATCTCTAAAAATACACTTTGACCTTCAAAATAAACTCCAATGCTACTCAACCCTAAACAGAACCACTAAATTTGCCAATTATTTATTGATTAAACCATTTAAAGAAAGACAAATCCTCTCCAAATGCAGATGAAGTAACCATGATTTAGAAATAGAGAGAGAAGACACAGCCAAACATGGACAGAGCGAGAGCAGAGGATCTGTAGACACTGTGATCTACAGCAAATAGAGAACGAGAAACACTTTCTGCTGATGTGTCCTAAATATCACAATGTGAGGGAAACATTTCTCCCCAGATTTGAAGCCCTGATCCCATCAATTACTGAACTTAATGATACTGAGAAAATGCCCTTCTTACTTGGAGAAGATGATAACACAGGTGCACTCGCTGCTAAATATGTATTAACCATTCACAGTGTTAGATGTTAAACACGATTAACTTGAGACTGACTTACTTTATCTTTTCATTTATTTAGATGGATTTTATTGTTATTTAAATTCTTTTTATACAACCAACAGAATATATGTGTGAGCGTTGCTTGAGTCTTAAAATTGTTTATTTATTCTGCTTTTACCCTTAAAACCATTATCTTTTTCCATAGATAGAGAGAAAGAGCGTGAGGGTGGAGACAGATGCCTTTTTCCAACTAAACACAAATTTTTTGGTAAACCTCTCATTTGAAGAATGGGGTTCCTTGTGAGAGGAGGAAATGTTTTTCTCTTGGAAAAATGTAAGAGGGTTTTAATTCATTCCCAATTCATTATTAGGAGTGCTATTTTATACAGTCATCAGAATATATGTCTGTCTCAAAACTGACCTGTTAAAATTGTTTATTCATTCTGCTTTTACCCTTAAATTCAATATATTTTTCAGAGATATAGAGAGATAAAGAGCGTGAGAGAACTTTTTCCAACTTAAACTAAACACAATTTTTTGTAAACCTCTCATTCATAGAATGGTAATGCTTGCAAGCGGAGGAAATATTTTTTCTCTTGAAGAAAAAAATGTAAGAGGGTTTTAATTCATTCCCAATTCATTATTAGGAGTGTTATTTAATTACATTTTATACAGTCATCAGAATATATGCTTGTCTTAAAACTGACCTGTTAAAATGTAATCTGTTTATCCTTTTACATACATCTCCCATAGAAAGATGGAAAGAGTCCATAACACACCAGACCTCGGAATGCAACCACACAGTAAAACCTCCAGTGTTAAATCAACACTCCCAGTGTATATATAATCCACACTCAGAGTGTTAAAAAAGTAACACTGAGTCAGTGTTAAAGTTAATGAGATAATTAGTGTAGTAATTGAGTGATGATTGAGCATTAGTGAAGAACACCTGCTGTTAACAAACTGAATCACTGAAAGAAAGAGAAAGAACAGAAAAAAAGAGACGAGACGAGCAGAAATACAAGAACTACAACTGACTTCAGCCACAGCCTTAGATGAAATCAACACAAGATAAAAGCAATTAAATCTCTCAAGATCTGAGCAGAGGATGATTAAACAACTCCATAAACAGCATCACCAGCTTCACACGTTACTAACCAGATTGACTTTAGATGTTGATGTTTTAGTTTTGTTTGAATTACCATTATCGAGGTCAGTGTTTGCTTTAGTTGGGCTCTTGACCCTTGACTTAAAACATTGCAATTTCTTTGGCTGCTGTAAATGCGTGTTTGTTTAGACATGTTAGTTATGGCGAAAAGAAAAAAAGCCAAGCCAAATGTGATCAGGAGTTGGTTATGTTATTAAAGACATAATCAGCATATAGTGGCTTGAATAACTGGTTTTACTTCGAGTATACTCACTGGTAGATTTATTAGTTGATTTTGTTATTGAGATTATATACATAGTTTAAGACCTGACAGTTTTAATATTAATCTAAAAGACTTGAAACTTATTCTGCACTGAAAGTTTACTTTTCTTCATCAAACAGACTTCAAGAATCAGCATATGAATCTCAACAATGGTGACAATCAACATAAAGCTCCATGTTGCAGTGCATTCTGGGAGCACCAATCAAAACTAATCCATGGCTCCCAGCATGCACTGCGACATAAATAAATTATGCAGCTGTCTTAGTATTTTCTTTTATTCTTACTTTTTCCTTTTGTTTTGCTATTTTGTTGTGACTTTTAGTAGCGTGTTTTGTGATGTTCACAGATGATCTTTTTATCTGAATATGTTGATTGTCACCATTGTTGAGATTCATACGCTGAGTCTTGATGTCTGTATGATAATGCAGTTTGAACCTTTTAGTGCTGATTTACTTTTAAAAGTCTTTCAAATTAATCTTAAAACTGAAGGATCAAGCTTTATATTTTATGCGAACAAAATTAAAAAAAAAAGTAATCTATCAATGACATGCTCTGAACAAAATCAGTTACAGAAATCACTAAATGCTGGTGATTTCTTTATAGAAGTCTAACCATCAACACCCGAATGCCATAACTAGCATGTCTAAACAAATATGCAGTTATAGCAGTCAAAGAAACTGTGATGTTTTAAGTCAAGGGTCGAGAGCCCAACTAAAGCAAACACTGACCTCGATAATGGTAATTTAAACAAAACTAAAACATCAACATCTAAAGTCAATCTGGTTAGTAACGTGTGACGCTGGTGATGCTGTTTATGGAGTTGTTTAATCATCCTCTGCTGAGATCTTGAGAGATTTAATGTCTTCTTTTATCTTGTGTTGATTTCTTCTAAGGCTGTGGCTGAAGTCAGCTGTAGTTCTTGTATTTCTGCTCGTCTCGTCTCTTTTTTTCTGTTCTTCATCTTTCTTTCAGTGATTCAGTTTGTTAACAGCAGGTGTTCTTCACTAATGCTCAATCATCACTCAATTACTAAACTAATTATCTCATTAACTTTAACACTGCTTCAGTGTTAATTTTTTAACACTCTGAGTGTGGATTATATATACACTGGGAGTGTTGATTTAACACTGGAGTTTTTACTGTGCAGATACCGCTGCCACGTGGTCCACAGATGGGCAAACCCCCACCGGTTGAGCATAAAATCTTCAAAACAATACTTGACAGCTCATTTATGGTTTTACACTTGTACAAACAACATATCTCATCCCCGGATGACGTAGGAATTTCACGCTTCTCAGATTTCCACACATCTGGAACGCATTAACCCTCTGGGGTCTGAGGTAATTTTTGGGCCCTTGAGATGTTTTGACATGCCCTGATATTTGTGCTTATTTCAGCTACTTAAAACATACTATTGACCAACATGTAATTTTTTTTGTATTCAGCACAAACTGTGCTACAATAATATGTGACCAAGATGGATGTGCATGTTTGCATTTTTTAGAAAAAAAAATATTATGCGTGGTTAGTAAGTTTTGGGAAATAAAATGTGGCTGAAATAAGGCTTTAAAACCCACACTAAATAGTTCTGAATAAGACTTTTGAGTAATCAGTCTTGTAGGCTAGAATATTTACTTCAAAATTATGTGAAAATCATTCTGCTTACTCATTCACAGAAAACAATATATTGATTAAAAATTTTCAAGACGTGTTTTGTGATCGAGGGTCTATATGCGAGGGAGTGGCAATGGCCATGAATATTAAGTGAGTTTCACCTGAGAGACAAAGGGCCCTCCCCTAATGGCCCCTGATGGCCCATCAGTGTGACTGTGACTGTGAGGCAGGTAAGAGAGAATGTGAGGAGATTGAAAAAAAGGGTTTTTTAAATTATTTGTATTTTATTTACAACACAGTATAATCAAAACATACATAATGAAGGTCAAAGACACATTATTGTGCACACTGATCTAACCACAGAGATGTGAACAGACTTTGAGTCATTCCTGCAACAGATTCTGTTCAACAAGTGAAACAAGTAAATTATACCTGATATTTATGCGTTTTATTTAAGTGTTTCTACTTCTTTCCATGGATTCAAGAAGAAAAAAAAAACAATCAGTAGAAAAGGAGCTTGTTTTAACATAGAATATCAGTGTAGTTGAACATCTGATGTTGGTGCAGCGCTCTCAGAGAAAAACAGTTTGAAGAGACATCAGGATACATCTTGTGCTGGTATCGGATTCAAAATACAAACAAAAAAACATTTGTGAGCATGTTAATATCACGAACATCTGTATATATATGTTTTGTAGCCATAGACTCACACATGCTTTGTACTATCATAAAAAAAAAAGAGAAAGAAATCTTATATCTGAGAAACTAATTATTATTGTTTAGCACTTTATTAAAATCTATTTCTGAACAGAGTAGGCTATTAATAATAAACATGTACTAAACATACTTAGACTCGTAGCATTCATCATGTTACAGTGTACACTCATATTACTTTTATATAGAGCATGAAAACATCATCGCGCCATAAGAAATTTAAATACAATGAATTGCCATAAGAAATTTAAATACAATGAATTGCCCATCATATTCAAAATGTTTTACACGATTTCAAACATTGTAGTCAGGAATTATAGTTTGGGAAAAACCCAACTATGATTTTGTAGTCATATAGTCTAGTATGAATTATTTTATAGTAGTCTATGATATGATTGTGTAGCCACAGACTCAAGCATGCTTTGTACAATAAAAGGATGTACTTTGTATTATAAAAAATTATATTTTATATCTGAGAAACTAATTATTATTGTGCATGCTATTAAAATATATTTGTGAACAGAGTATTAATAATAAACATGGTCTAAACATTCTTAGATGCGTAGCATTCATCATGTTGTCGTTTGGGAAAAACCCAACTAGTAAAATGTGTTTAAGTTTATGTCACAATAAAACATTAACTAATGCAAAAAAAGAAATATTACTTACTCATCAGATTGCTCTCCTCTACTGGATGAAATCGTGTTCTTCTTTCGAGGGAAATCCTGCTTTTACTCAGAGCGTCTTCATCCAGAAACAAACAGTAGCCGCCATGAAGGACCTCCTCTTTGTTTGTGTTGGGTGTTTGCATGCGCGCACTTACCACGCGGCTATTTACACATGAACAGCGCGAGCCGCGCGAGGGCGGGGTCGCATTAGAGATAATGAGTCAGACGGGACAGATTGAACATCGTGTTGATTTCATATAGATTACTTCATCACAGAATGTTTGTTTTCGATAAGACTTGCTTCCTTTCAAAGTATACACTTCAAGCTTTCTATAGATATAACCCTCATGTCTGTGTGTTGAGTATTCGCTGAGTTACAGTTCATTTTAGTGACGCTTTTCTAAAAACAGTTCGCGGAGACGGAGAAGACAGAGAGCGCACCCTGTTTGTTTTATTATTTTTCCAAAAGCACAAAGTTGTGTTGTTATTGTGAGTGTACCCAAAAAAAAGTAGACACTTAACAGTTTCGATTGATGTATAACACTTATTTGTGTGACCAAAATCAACAGAGTATTTTTAGTGTCTTTTGCACAGATCTAAAAAAAAACGAGTTGGTCTCGCCTGCGAGACAGCCGACCCCAGAGAGTTAACGGGGTCAAGGGGTCAACACGATCTGGGTGGTCGCTATGTGGGTGGGCCGTGTGGGGGAGGGGAAAAGCCATAAATCAAGGGTCATAAATCATTTTGTCACAATGTACTCCCTATTTACTACTTATGTGCTTTCCGTACATAATAAAGCCTAATTTTGTGGCAAAAACATGGACATGATCTGTCATTTTTATCCTTTTGTTTACTATATTTATTTATTTGGCCAGTGTCGTTGTGGGTTTTGGTTATTTTGCTGTTGTAAGACCTTTGAAATAACAGAAATCATTTGGTGAAGTGATATGGCCATGTAATGCGGTCAAGAGCTGCCTGTAACTACGTTCGCCGTGAGTTTCCCTGAAAATAATTGCACACCTCAGAACGTTCATCAGCCAATCAGATTCAAGCATTCAACAGCCCCGTAGTATAATTTAAATATACTGCATACTTATTATACAAGTACATATAAGCTTATAAAAAATAAATAAATAAATAAAAAATAAAAAAAAACTTTTAATGCTGTTTTTTTCCCCCACATAAAACCATTCCTTTAATTTATATTTTAATGAATAAAAATTAAACACATCTTATTTTTTGGAAAATAAAGGGGATCTAATATTGATAATAACATTGAAGACATTGTATGATTATTCCTTAAAGATAAGGTTTTAATAGTTTTAGTAGTAGTAGTCTATTACGTTCTGCCCAATGTCTTCAAGTGAAACCGAACTTTTATTTTGACGGGTTGCTGTGAATACCTTTACATTTCTGTGTGTATATGATATGAGGATAGTTTATCTCAAATGAAACGGTCAAATGATCATGAAGTGACTCTCAGAGCAGTTCTGGAGATGTTGTTCATGTATTTATGTCCTCATTTAGTGAGGCGGCAGACATTAATATCACCGCAAGCGTCACGCGGGCTTCTGTATGAGTAGTGAACAAACCCGCGCATCTGCGCCATACATTAGCACAGAGACACGCAGAAGTCATATTTAAATAGTCATTTTGTGGTTTAATATTTACAAATAGGAGTGGGAGTGTGCTCACTTGTGTGTGTGTGTGTGTGTACGTGTGTGTGTGTGTGTGTGTGTGTGTGTGTGTGCATGAACCGGGGCGGAACTCCATGTAGAGACAGAAATGACATGCCGTTGTGAAAATAAGATAAATAACATGAGGCTATTTAGTTTGTTTAATAAAAGAACAAGGTATAGACCTATTCTATAGGGAAGGTAAAATTGAATGACTTCTTTTGTGGTCTGGTGCTATAGAGAAAATAAAATTAAATAAAATGAACTTGACTTTCAAGGGGGGCGGGGGGTGCCGTTGGGAGGGGGGCGGGCCGTCCCCCTAAAATAATGGTAGGAGAAACACTGATGAATTTCAGATCCTTTATGTAGTATTTCTATAATAAATGTGTACAGATGGTCAGTGAATTAAACAGAAATAAATATTATATTTTTGTATTTAATGTACAGCAATTGTTACTTAAGGTTATATTCTTAAGATTTTATTAAGATGTCATATGACTATATGATTCCCCACTACTACTATCAACTGTATTATATATTATAATTTTATAGTTTATCGTTTATATAATACATTATAAATTATTTTAGCATTCATAGTATCTTTATTTTAATTTATTTTTTGTCTTTAACATAAGAAATACATGAAAGTTGCCAAGGCTTTAGACTGGATCTGTTCATCATGTGGTTTCTCTCTGATTGTGAAGTTGCTGCTTCTCTGAGCTGTAGATCCTGAACTGAGAGACTGAAGAGTGTGATTGTTCTCTACAGGTTGAGTAAGTGTGGAGTCACAGATGAAGGTTGTGCTGCTCTGGCTTCAGCTCTGAGATCAAACCCCTCACACCTGAGATATCTGCATCTGTCTGGAAATAAACTAGGAGCGTCAGGAGTGAATCTGCTCTCTGATGGACTGAAGGATCCTCGCTGTAAACTGGAGATACTCCGGTAAGATTATATAAATCTGTCAGCATCCTCTCCTATTTTCTTCCTTTGGTAAATAATGAACAAAATAAACACAAAAACTAAAAAAAAAAAATCTAAAAACTGTCACCGTCCCATATACGGGACGCCTAAGTTTACTTCACTATATTACAATTAAATCCTAATGTAATCATGACAAACTATATATCATTGGAAAGATCTAAGACTCCTAAATAGATATTTTACCATTTTTTGTTGCTACATATTATGTAGTAACAGTAATAGATTCATTTATGACTAGAGTGCACCAAGAGTCTATGATAAATCTTCATCAAAACAGGAGTTCTGACCTTTGTCACAAAAAGTCTATATTTCCTTGCCTTTTCCCTATCACATGTTTTAGCAATCATCATAAGTTATACACTTGAAAGCTTAAAATCTCAACATTAATCCTGTGAAAACCATTTTGAAATCGGACATTGCGTTACTATAGAAATGGTACTAAATGTTTTAGCGGTCTCCTCCCCCTTAGCGGTGGTGTCATATTACAAAATGTATTACGGTCTTTTAGAATCAAAACTTTTTATATTCTTGACAAAATATATATCGTTGGAAAGGTCTGAGTCTCAAGATTGCATATTTGGTGGCTATTTTGTTATAGATGTATTAGTGAGAGAGAAATTGATAGATTTGTGACAGAAATGCATCAAAAAAAAAATTAATGGAGTTTGAATGGCACCTGGTGGCTGTTCTTGGTATAACGCCTAAACAAAATTGCATATGAACCTCAATTTTTTTTATATTAACTTCAAATTTGGAACACAACTTATGTACACACATGGCTTTCATTTTATAGCAATTTTGGATTTTTAACTATTTTTTAAAATATCTATTTTATATAAAATAAAATAAAAATAGTATAATACATTTTCTTTAAAGTAAATTTAAACTTATATTTTAATAGTTTAATTTTATGAAATGATTTCACTTCTGTAATAATCTGCTAATTGTCTTCTTTAAAAAGAGACCAACCTTAGGTCTGTATTCAAAAGCGTTCATGAATTATAATAATTTAAGTTTGTATAGTGCACTTTCTCGTGAATTTTCAAAAATGGTGACGACAGTTAAGGGGTTAATCTTTGTTCAAAAGTTTTTGACAGTTTTGTTATGTAAGCATTGTTCTCAGTTTATGCAAAATATATGATGCACACGTGTGAATCGCCTTGGATTTGTGTGTGTGTGAGTGTGTGTGTGTGTGTGTGTGTGTGTGTGTGCGTGTGAGTGTGCGTGTGAGTGTGCGTGTGAGTGCACGTGTGTGAGTGCGCGTGTGTGAGTGCGTGTGTGAGTGTGCGTGTGCGTGAGTGTGTGTGTGTGTGCGTGTGTGTATTTTGAATCTTTCCTGGGCCCTCATACTCTTTAGCAAATCAGATGTGAGCTTATCATTCAACCAATCATAACCCGCTGAGAGTACAGGACTCAAGCAGCACAGCTTTGTGCACCTTATGCGTAATAAGACTAAACGGCTTCTCTTGCAGACTCTATTTTGTTAGAGAGGTACATAAATTACTTACTTAATCTGATCCATCACTAATTGGACATAAGGCCCATATATAAATTACATACCCAAAATAAAAAGATTGCTGCTCACGAGTCATTCTGACTAGACACATAGCCAACAGAGGTAGTTTAGTTTTCCTCAGATTTATATTGCACATGAGAAACACATAAGCATGTTCCTCAGGCTATACAGTATGTTCTAATCACTCAAATTTTCAATTATTATATGATCTCTTATCTGAACTTAAGCCTGTAATACACTACACGACTTTTAAAATCTTATCAGATTTTTAAAACACTAGGCATCATACACTTACCGACTTTGTAAATAGTGACAAAGGAAAACTGGGCATCGTACACTACGCGACTGAAGATCATACACTACCAGACTTTATAGTTGTTCCCATCACGCAGAAACTTGTGCCTTGTTGCTAGGAGACGCATGACAAATGAAAACATAAGTGTTCTAAAATCGGCTGAAAATATCAAACATGTTTGTCTGAAGTTAATAATCGGAGTCTGTGACCATCATACACTACGCGATTTTCTGTGGAATCTGTCAGCTGTAATCTGCAGACTGGCTCCGACTTTCCTCAGCTAGCATCAACTTGTTCAGACTGTAAAATCGAGAGGGGGGAATTGGGGCAGAAATCACTTGGTGTATTCCAGGCTTAAGCCAACTGCACTGAATATCTACATCAACTTTCCAAATGATTTCATTTCAGTGTTAACAGATCGGAGAGCATGGATCCCTGGGAACATAGGACTGCTTTTTGGGCCTCATTTATAAAATGTTGCGCAGAAACCATCCTAAATTTGATCTTACGATCATTTCTCAAATATACATACGTTTGATTCTTAGAATGAACGTATGAACAGAAAACGCGCGTACGCGTCTCTTTCAGATGTGAAATCTATGAATCGCAAATGATCTTCAACTTGCGCGCAATTTAATGGTTTCAGCTCTCTGCCTTGTAAACGACTCCTAACTAATATCATTAACATGGTTACTTCAATTGAAACAATAAATCAACATCTAAACCTTAGTTAATTCTCAATAAGATCTTCTGTAGATGTCTGACAGAAATAAAGTCAGTCTGGTTATTAATAAGTGGAGCTGGTGATGCTGTTTGTGGGGTTGTTTAATCAGATTTTGAGATTTAATGTATTTTATTTCAGTTGATTTCATCTAAGTCTGTGTCTAAAGTCAGTTGTTGTTCTTGTGTTTCTCTTTCTGTCAGTGATTGTGTTTGTTAACAGCAGGTGTTCATCACTAATGCTCAATCAGCACTTAATTAATCACTTAATTACTTAACTGCAATGTATATCTTATTTTAGTGAACTCAACTGAAATAAGTTCAGCGCACTCATAATTGTTAGTTTTAAAAACTTAAATGTTTTAAGGCAATCGGTTTACTCAAACGGTTTGAGTTACCCTGACTTGTTGGGTTTTACAGTGTAGAAAAAGAATAGTGATGATTCTGTCTAAAGAAATATATGAAGTAAATGTTTAAATACATCATTACATATTGGCATTTTTCCAAATTTGCACACTTTTGAACTAAAAGCCCTAATGGATGCTGTTTAGTAAAGATCTTGGGATGCAAGTAAACCCGGAGCAGACTTGACTGAATATTAATGTGCAGTTATTCTGTTCAAAATACCAAATATCATCAATGGTTTCTTTTGCACAGAGTGAGTGTTGACAACAATAATCTGAGTCTGTTGATGATATTTGCAGGTTAATTAGAACTGATAATTAATACTTTACATTTTCATTGAAGCATAGGCGAAAATCCCGGAGGGGACAAGACCCCCCCATCTGAGGGTTGTCCCCCCTAAAAATATGATTAAAAACCAATGCTGTGTATCGCAGGTTGAAGTGACCCCGATAACATGATATTTATCCCCCAGAACGCGATTTTTACTGAGGATTGGCTTCTTTTCTGTTTTAAGTCATTCACAAAAGGTGCAAAGCCGAGTCTAGCACTCTCAGAAGGTTATGATTGGTTGAACGGTAAGCTCACATCTAATTTGCTAAAGAGTACGATGGACCCACATGAGAGCAGAGAGCTCAAAGAAGACTTCAGGAAAGCCTCAAAACACACACACACGCACACACTCAAAGCAATTCACACACAAACAACATGACAGCATTACAGTACTATTAATACTGTAGTCCTCTGATTTCATTTTTATATAAACTGACAACTGAGAAGCAAAATAGCATGTGATGCATTTGTATAAAACAAGACAATAGTACTCTGTATTCTCCATATAACCACACTGATGAAGGAAAGGATCAGTGAAGGGAAGGAAGAGGTGTGGAGGAAGGGACAGGATAGAAAGAAGTTTTCCTGAAGTTTCCTCCCGTTTCTCAGAAGATTAAAGTATCCGAGGTTCTCCCAGCCTTGCAGTGGTCTGTTATATAGCGTTGCTATTGACAACGGTCATTATCAGGAAATAGCAATGTTGTGACTGACCAATCAGAATCCGGTATTCCTGAGAGCTGTGTAATAAATGATTTTAATATATGATGTGGAGGCAAAGAACCAGACAATGTGAAAAGAGATATTGTGCGTGTGTGTGTGTGTGTGTGTGTGAATTATCTGCATCTGTGCAGCTTCTCTATACCAATAGAGAAGCTTTGAATATAACTGCACCAGAAAACATCAATGCTTACATTTATTCATTTAGTAGATGCCTTTGTTCATGTGTGTGTGTGTGTGTGTGTGTGTGTGTGTGTGAAACCTGTTTTTGATATCCTTCATATTCTGTGTACTGGTCAGTTCACAGCAGTGATAGAAATTAATCTGTTCCAATAAGTTTAAATAGATTTTTACATTTTATGGCCATTTTTACTTTTATAAAGCCTTATATATTTATTTTATTATATATTTTTTCTGTGTGCATCATCTTTTGAGTCAAATTCTTATCAGTCAGTTAGAATAATAAGACATTTGGGCTGTTACCAAACAAATTATATCAATATCAACAAAATTCATCTTTGCAATGCAGAGGAAACACAGAAGCTGCATCTGAAGAGGCATTTAGATGTAGGCGTATTTACACACTATTTAATTCAGCTCAGAGGCACATTAATGCATTTAACCTGCAGTTACAAATGCATAAATATTTTGTTATTTTAAACATAAAACTCTGAATACTGATATTTACAGTTATTTAAAAAAATGCAAAGATAATTTAACTATGAAATTTAAACCGCCAGTAGGTGGCAGTAATTCACTGTTAATAAGTGAAGCAAAACAGTGCTGTGGCTGTGCTTGGAGTTTTTTTTTTTTTTTGGTGAAATAGAGCAAAAACAGTGAATATAGTGTCTAAAACGTAAGTCTCTTTATATTAACTTCTTGTTAATAGAACTGTTGCATAAAATCAGTATCACATTTGTAATCATGCTGATTTTTAGAGGTGAAAACTGGCACTCTTCGTGTGATATTGACTAAGTTAGCTTTCTTTCTGTGGTATTTTTATGCATGTATGGTGTGTGTGTGTGTGTGTCACAGAGAGAGAATAAGACATTAATGGAAGTTAGTCTTTCACAAAACATTATTAACTTACACGGTCTTATCGGGGTGTTTGTCAGTAATAATGGTCGGCGGGGAAACACAGTGTTCTGTGTGTAGTTACAGTAAAGAGGCGAAACTCTGTAGAACGTTCAGCAGCAGCGCTTCCGCCATTTTGGGGTGAAAGCACTCAGCACTCCACTAGATTCTAGCTGTCGCTGTGGCAAATATCAGCTTATTTGGTTGAAAAACCATGCATTAAAGCTGAAATACAGCCTGGACGATGACAACAATAACGTACAGTCACTAGACTAGTGATCATCAAATCCTTTTAACAGTTTATTTTACAGACATTATTTTAAAGTCTTCCCTTTTTTCAAACATTGTGTTCTCTAGAAACCAGGTCAGTTTTGGCTGAAAATATTTCAAATTCAAGTGTTAGCATTATAAACACTGAATTAATACCAGCATATGAAATTAATTGATAGAACAATTAGGAATGTTGGACAATAAATATATAACAGCTTGACAGTAAACTGTTTTTTCAGTATTGTCTTATATTAATGTCTGTTAAAGGAAAGAAATGAACAAAATGTGTTTTTTAATGTATTAATTAATCTAGAAATAAATAGTGTATGATTAAAAACTGAATATTGTTTAACACCATAAATTCTCCTCAATACAAAAAATACAAAAGACAATTTTTTTATTTTATGTAGTACATTCATTTCATAACAAAAACAAAAAGTAGTTAAGTGTTAGAGTAGTTAGTTAAGTGGGTAAATATTGGAGGATTATTTTATTCATTGTAATGTGTGCACTTCCTCACGACAGCTGGACGGCATAAAGGGACTGTTTACACAAAAATGACAATTCTGTCATTTACTCACTGTGTGTTTTATCAAAGTTGTATGAGTTTCTTTCTTCTGTTGAAGATATTTTGAATAATGTTGGTAACCAAACATTTGCTGGTAGCCATTGATTTCAATAGTATGGACAAAACTACTATAAAAGTCAGTGACTACCAGCAATTGTTCGGTTAACAACATTCTTCAAAATATCTTCTTTTGTGTTCAACAGAAGAAAGAAACTCGAGTAGATTTGGAACAACTTGAAGGTGAGTAAATGCTGACAGAATTGTCATTTTTGGGTGAATTATCCCTTTAAACAGATCAAGACACTGATGCAAAGTGGAGTCTGACTGCTGAATAAATAATAAAGGACATGAAACATTGATTTAAATGGTAATTATCTTAAGTAAGCTCATAAAGTATATGAAATAAAACTAGCTGTATAAGAAATATGTAGCCAGGGACAACAGTAATACAATTAATAATCATTATCCATAATAGTTACTGATTCATATCTTACAGCATTTTTCAGTGTGTTTTTATATCTTATACAGATGTGTTGTTAACTTTGTGGTACTCACATAAAGAGATTACATTCTGACATTGATATTGAAATGAATCTCCTCAAGCACCCCATAGAAGTGCGTCTGAACCTTAGACTGGATCTGTTCATCATGTGGTTTCTCTCTGATTGTGAAGTTGCAGCTTCTCTGAGCTGTAGATCCTGAACTGAGAGACTGAAGTGTGTGATTGTTCTCTACAGGTTGAGTAATTGTGGCGTCACAGATGAAGGTTGTGCTGCTCTGGCTTCAGCTCTGAGATCAAACCCCTCACACCTGAGATATCTGGATCTGTCTGGAAATAATCTAGGAGCGTCAGGAGTGAATCTGCTCTCTAATGGACTGAAGGATCCTCGCTGTAAACTGGAGAAACTCTGGTAAGATTATATAAATCTGTCAGCATCCTCCTAAATTTTGCTCCTTTGTTGAGTATGAACTAAATGAAAACCAAAACTGTGTCATAAAGAAAGTGTCCTGTCAGTTAATTGAAAATGATGTTGTTTTAATCTTCATTACATTCTTTCCAAAGTTATTGACACAGTTTTAAAATACTTACGATATTATAGGATGAGTGGATGATCTAAAAACAGCTGCTTTATCATACAGATGTGTGTTTATGGTTTGGGGTATTTACAAAAGTGTTCCTTGGAGCGCTTTAGAAGATCTTTTATCCCTGCGGCCATCAGGCTGTATAACTCCTCTTTATAAGTGCTGGGTCATTCAAGGGTCACGCATGTGCAATACATGTTCATTTCATGGGCAATAAGGGACTTTTCTTGTGCAATACAAATTTATTTTTATTTTTGCTGCTTATTTATTGTTAGTGCTGAGATTGGTGTGCAGTACATACTGTATAACTGCTGTGCTTGATTGCCGTCACCACGCTGGACTCATCGTGATCAGCATTTGTCGTTCCATTGCGCCTCAGTTAACTTCATATTTGATCTGAATTGTCATTTTTATTGGTGTGGTTTTTACATTATGGTTGTGTGTTTTGCTGTTATATAATTTGTTGCTATATAGTTTTATATTTATTTTAGGGGTGTCAACATTAACGTGTACGATTAATCAAAGAAATTTAACGCATTAATATTTTTTTTACGCAAATTAATCGTATGATAAGGTTTGACCCCAACTTCTTCCAGTCATCGCAGCGTGGAAGGTTATCTATCAGTGACTACGTTTACATGGACATCAGTAATCTAATTATTTACCTTATTCTGAATAAGACAATATTATGATTAAGGTGTTTACATGAGTTGCTTTTAGAATAATCCTTTCATGTTCCTGTTTTACATGTTATAGTACATAAATCGATTAATGGCACACGTCATTACGTCACCACGCGACGCTATCCGACGTCCCTCCAGAATTTCACGTATAAACCTATAGTTCGTCTTCGTGATGATGCCATGTACAGCTTTGGGTGTTTCATTTTTAATTTTATGAAAGCTTCAAGTGCAGTTAATTATTTACGCGCATACAGACGACGGCAGTGTTGAAGCTCTTTTATTTGCCATCAAACGGTTGATCGCTGCCGTGTGTGTGTCCTTTCGCAAAATGTGGAGAAAATCCTGCACGACGGTAATAGTTTGATTAAGATGTTTACATGTCTGTACTGCACTTTATAGGAATATTTCACATGTCTTAATTCGATTTGTGTTTACTTCGATTATGACTTTAGCTGGATTAAGGTCATCAAAAATCTCTGTTTACATGGTAGACTCTTAATCAGAGTATTGTCTTAATCGTATTAAAATTGGAGTATTGATGTCCATGTAAACGCAGTGATTGTGTGATGAGGGGACAGCACCAGTGTTGCCAGGGTAACGGCACAAATGGGCTATTTTGAAAATTCAGTCGCGGGAAAAATTATAGAGTCGTGGGTTGCGGTTTTTGGGGCTAATTTTATAATGTACCACGGCCGCCCAAAGTGTAGACAAGTGAAAATTAAAAAAGATCCTTTTTCTAATGTGTATTATACTTGGAGTGTATCCCTGGCGAGAACGGAGAGGCGGTTGTAACATCAAACAATGTTAGTTTCAGCAGAGCATACATGTTAAGGCTTTTACACAGCAGAAATAAACATGACAACAGCCACTATAGATTATATAAGATAATAAACACACGATTACAATAGGATATTTGTATGTGATTTTCTTGAATGAATGTGTACATCTGAAATGCTAATTTGTGCAGCGATATAAAAGGCTATGAATAGCATATTTTAACAACAGTAAACGACCAAATTCCACACGTGATCGTAAAAGGAAGTTATTACAAACACTTGATGGTGGCCCAGATAGCAAACTGCACCATTTCTCCAGTCAGCTGCAGTGTTTGGAGCCTCTGAAAACAGTTCAGGAGAATGTGTGCAGATTTGTCAAAGGGGAATATGTTAACAACTAAAGCACGCTAGCTAAACTAACATTAATCAATACATATGTACATTTTACTAATAGCTAACTTTTTTAACTTTTTAAAATTCACGTAGCAGTTGCTAAGTAAGTTACCAGTTAACTTAGCAGCTTACCATGATAGCTAGACTAATTTTAGAACATAAACCCACTCAAATATAACGTTATACATTAAAACACTTAATATTATGTTTTGGTAAATAGACTATTTAAAACGTTTCTGTAAATTCTCTCTTACTTTCTTCTGACATAAATCTCTCTGAAAACACTGGACGGCTGTCACCTCGCTGACTGAAGGTCTCTGAAGCGGGAACAAACGGCTCCAAACAGCACCGGGCTAGAAACATAGTTCAAAATAAATTATATAACATGTTATGTCTGATAAACATGTCATTTAAATGGTTTTATGTGGGCATACTGACCTTCGTCTGAGGTAAATCTCTCAGAAAATCAGCAGCTGAAGCGGGAACAAACTGCTCGAAACAACGTCATGCTAGAAATACAATTTCAAAATATTACAACATCGAACAACTTTAAATGTGATGTTCTTGTAAACATGTTAGTTAAAATTGTTTTATATATTCACACTTACCTTACCGTCTGAGGTAAATCTCTGATAAAATACCGAACGCTGTCAGCGCACGCGCGCGCAAAAACCGCAGCTAGAGGCAGCGGGGGAGGGGTAAGAACAATGATGCTCGGAGGAGTCGATTCCAAAAAGATTCGATTCACGGGCGTCAAGAATTGCGAGTCTCGGGTGATTCAGCTCCAAATACGAGGCGTGAAATGTCCGTGCGTGATATTACTGTGTTCATTACCTCGATTAACAAACTAACAAACCCAGAGATTACAACACTACCCGCGAATGTGTGGATTTTTATTAATCTCACTCAAATTGTGCCATTCTGTTAATCAAAAGACAAATTAATTAAATTAATTTAATTTTAATTCAATTCGGATTAACTTGCCTACAGATTTAAAAATGACTGGTTGATTCATTTGTAACCGATAAACACCCCAAAAAACACAACAGCTCTTGCTCCTTATGACAATTAACCGTGGTACATAAAAAAAAAAAAAAAAAAACCTTGGTTATTGAATGTGTATTTGTAGTAAAACTATGGTTATATAAATATACAAATGGCAATCAATCTGCCAGAAAAAGGTAAATACACTCTTACTATAATAAAACCATGGGTTATTTATAAGGGCTGGTATACTGGAAATCTCTGAACACGTCTAGTGTGTGCAATCAGAAATATCCCGTATCCGAAAATCTCAGTGCATCTCAAGTGTATAGACGTGTACGGGACTCGGCACACTCAGCCTGGGAAATTTTAGTGCACGGGTCGTACACCTTAAGTTTCACTGACATTTCAATTGTCCGATTTATCCCGTAAATTAGTCTTTTCATGCAGTGCTAGTGGCTGTTACCCAAAAAGCATCAGAGTTTCACCTCTTGGTCTTCTATACTCTTTGGTTGTGTTTTCCCCAGAAATGCGATGCCTTCAGATCGTTTCTAATCTGTGTATTATTACAGGTGCGTGTCACGTCATTCATGAACATCACGAGCGCACTTTGGTCAGAGCGGCAATACTGCGATTAAGGTGTTTGCATGCCTGTATATTCTGATGAAAATCGGCATACGCCACCTATGTTAATACGATTATGCTTGCTGCGCACTCATTAAGTAGCTCGCCAGTGTATTAGATTTCTCCATTACATAAATTAAATAAGTTTGACCAAAGTTTTGTTGGCAAAAGAATTTGTTTAATTTAAGGTAGGAGTGTAGCTAGGGGTGTGCGATATATATATCGTCTGCGATAATATCGTAATTGTTATTTTAAGGATATGTAATTTGAGTATTTTGCAAAATCCAAACAAAAATGTAAGCGTGCAAAATCCTGCGGAGTGCACGCTTACATTACGTGATGAAGTCTAGACTACAGCGCGCGCGCATTTAGAGTGCGTTCTTTCACTGCATGATTCAGTCTAATAAAATGCACTAAGAATGATCACAAAATTCAAGATATGGAGCAGAAAATGTGTGTGTATATATATATATATCTCATTTCATATAGTCTAGTTAATATCACACGAAGAGTGCCGATATATTTTCTTATTTTCTTCAAAAATAAGCATGATTACAAATGTGATATTGATTTTATACAACCGTTCAATAAACAATTAGTTAATATTAAGAGACTTGCGTTTTAGACACCATATTGCCTGTTTTTGCTTTATTTCGCCAACAACCCCCAAAAAAAATCATTCCAAACACAGCCACAGCACTGTTTTGCGTCTCTGAGCAACATGACGGTGTTTCGTTCCTGAATGAATCAAATGATCGTTTAAATGATTCGGTTCAATCGCAATGACTCACTTATCAACAGTGACTTACTGCCACCTGCTGGCGGTTTTAATTCCACATTCAAAGTATATTTTCATTTTAAAATAATTTAAAATTTCAGTATTCAATGTTTTATGTTTAAAATAACAAAACATTATGCATTTGTAACTGCAGGTTAAAGCACTCCAGCACTTTAGCTGCGTTAAACAGTGTGTAAATACATCTAAATGCCATTCAGATGCAACTTCTGCAAAGATTAATTTGGTTGATACTGGTTTCATTTGTTTGATAACAGCATAAAAGTCTTATTATTCTAATTGACTGATTAAATGTAACAATTTGACTCAAAAGATGCACACTTTTAGAAAAAAATGGATTTATTAAAGGTAAAATTGCCTATTAAAGGAAAAAATCAATTTAAAATTATGAGAAGATTAATTTCTATCACTGATGTGAACTGACCACACAGAATATGAAGAATAGCAAAAACTGCAGCTGTCCACCGCGGTAGTCAGATATCAGCACAATAACAAACTTGGCAAAATATCATCTGATTATCGTTATCGAAAAAATCCCCTCAAATATTGAGATATGATTTTTTTTTCAATATCGCACCCCTAAGTGTAGCACAGTTCTTCAGTGGTGATGTTAACTCTCAGTCTTCAAAGAATCTTAAATCCTTCTAAAACATCTGCAGATTGGTTTGGTCGCGTGTGACAAAAATGTGATCGAGGTGCCAGCAGAAGTGCACATTAACATTGCTAGACCCCTTTTCTCGTGTACATCACATTTTTTATAATTTGAGCGAACAGTGCGACTTAAAGGCAACATTGACTGCAAAGATGTGGAAAGAACCTCTAACATAACAATGCAAAAATGTACATTTCCTAAAAGAATATATATATGAAAGTATTTAAGTGTTTTAAAGAATATTGTAGGATATATGGCTTCATGTACATTCACTTCACTATTTCAGAAGTATATGAGACTTAAGTTTTTTTTTTTTATAGTTTTGTTTTGTAAATTATGAATGAAATATTTTTAATATGCTGCATACATATTATACAAGTACATATAAGCTGGTAAAAAATAAATAAATAAAACTTGTAATGCATAAGTATTTGTCTATTACCGAGTAAAACAAAACTTTTTTAAATAAAATAAAAAAGTATTTGTATAGTAATATTAATTAACCTATGAACATTGCAAGAGAAAATAAAATTTCATGAATTTCAGATCCTTTATGTAGTATTTCTATAATAAATGTGTACAGATGGTCAGTGAATTAAACAGAAATAAATATTATGTTTTTGTATTTAATATACAACAATTATGTTACTTGAGATTATATTCTTAAAATTTTATTAAGATATTATATGACTATATGATTCACCACTACTACTATCAACTGTACTATATATTATAATTTTATATTTTATCTTTTATATAATACATGATTAATTATTTTAGAATTTATAGTATCTTTTTTTTTTTTTTTTAACATAATAAATACATGAAAGCTGTCAAGGCTTTAGACTGGATCTGTTAATCATGCACTCTAAAAAGGCTGGGTTAGAAAATAACCCAAACTTAACCCAGCCGCTGGGTAACTATGGGACAGAACACGCGCTGGGTTGTTTATTTAACCCAACCAGTGGGTCAGGTTAACTGTGTTGCTGGGTTAAACATTACCCAAACACTGGGTTATTTGTTGTCTCATTGCCTTGCTATGTTTATATTTACCAATATTACTAATAATAATAATAATAAATAACAATCACAAGGAAATGTAAAATTATTATTTTTCTGTAATACAATTACACAACACACAAAATGCCCTCAAATACTTCACACATGAAGACTCGCGTCCATCAATATGATATACTGCATGCTGGAGAAATTCCCAGGAAAGAAGATGTTAGTGTAGCTAACATCAAGCACAAACAAAGGACTTGAAAAAGATAAACGGCCTCAAGCAACAAGTCGGTTTCAACGGCATGCCCCGAAACAATGGCGAAGGTGTGGGATGTCGCTGTCTCGTCACCAAGGCACAAAATGTACAGGAATGCATCACCATGTTGGTCCCCACCTGTTAATTACACGACACTTAGTCTTGCAACATAACTTACATTTTTACAAGTTGTAACATTTAAGTTGACTTAAATAAATAACGTTTAAGCAAATATATTATATATATATATATATATATATATATATATATATATATATGTGCAAAAGTTTTAGGCCACTAGTATTTTAGCCAGCTAAATAAAAAAATGGTTTTAAGTCAGTTATTTCTATCTTTTGCTGTAATGTGTCTGTAGGAAATATCAGTTTACATTTCCAAACATTCATTTTGCAATTAATTGTAATAATCCAGTGACATTTTTGTTTGATCTGATCTGATCATCCAGTCTGTCTGGAATGACATGAAGAAACAGAATAAACTGAGACAGACTAAATCCAAACTGTGGCAACATCTCCAAAATGCTTGAAGAAACCTCCTGCAAAGCTCCTGAGAAACTCTGCTCAAGTGCACTGAGGGCAAAAGCTGCTTTAAATTTAAAGGATGATCACACAAAATGTTGATTTAATTTAGTTAATAGAAGTTAATTGATAAAGAAAATCTATTTATGACATTATTTTACATTTTACAGCATTTTTTCACAAGTGTCTAAAACTTTTAACAGTACTGTAGGTTTGCAGGTAGGTTCTTGAAGCGTCTTGGAGATGTTGCCACAGTTCTTCTGGATTTAGTTTGTCTCAGTTTCTTCATGTCATTCCAGACAGACTCGATGATGATGATCAGATCTGATCTGTGTGGAGCACTGGCTGTTGTCAGACATTCACTGGATTTTTACAATTAATGACAAAATGAATGTTTGGAAATGTAAACTGATATTTCCTACTGACACACTACAGCAAAAGATAGAAATAACTGACTTAAAACCATTTTTAACTGTTGAAAATACTAGTGGCCTAAAACTTTTGCACAATAGGGTACAACGGGGCTAAAGGCGCCCCGGGGTAAAAGGCACCTTTGATATTATTTTCATCTAAACCACTAGATGGCACAAAAACGTGGCGTAGCACTTTGCAAAACATTCAACATGCACGATTTTATTTGTCTGATCTTTGACGCGATCGCGCGCAGCAGTGCAAAGTTGATTCTGTGCTTACTTGATCTTATATTTTATGTTTTTTAAAATGTTGTAGATTTAAGTAGCAAATGAGAATCGCTAAAAATAATGCATATATTTTGAGACAAAGGCCTTCTTTATGATTTTCAGTTTTGCTTAAGATAATTAAAGCAACAGTTTTTAAATAAAGAAAGAATATGTAAAAGTATGTATTTGGGGTAAAAAGCGCCCTTGTTGTTGGGGCTAAAGGCGCAGTAATTAACATGATAATTAAAAGTTGGCTGACTTTTCCATTTGTTCACGTGACATGGTTAGATTCAGATGGTAAATATCATATATTATGTTGTTATAAATAGCATATATATTATGTATGTGTCCATATTAAAGATAATCACAATGTTTAAAATTAAACCATCATATTTAAAAACATGATATTTATCATAAAATAAAATATAATTTGTTGTTAGCCTACTACTGTAAATATATTTTCAATTATTATTGTTGCTCCATTAATGTTCAATACAACGTATGTATTTTTTCGGCAATTATACATTTTAATTGCGCAGCGCAGTGAATACCGCATTTTTTCTTAAGGTGGGCCTTTAGCCCCGTTGTACCCTACTGTGTACAGAGTAGAAAAAGTAAAAGAAACTTACAGGTTTTACGTCAAATGAATGACTTCCAGGATTCTGGTTGTGGGTCTGAAGACCTTTCCTCCGTTCTTGTATATTGATTGGGGAAGCAGAGCGGCCAAGACTTTGAAAGCACTCTCCCTTTTAGCATCTAAACCATAAGAATAATACAGTGCAAGCTGTGAAACTGATCTCACAATCAAAGATGTTAGTGATGTTCTGGCAGAGGTGCTGCTGCTGTGTACACTCACAGAAAACAATGTGCTCAAATTTTAAAGATGTAGGGCAGCTCCTGTAATATCGCCTTGACTATCGACATCAGCTCTCAGCGATATCTCTGACTATCGTCAATACACTATACTATCGTCTATCTGCACAACCCCACTAACAACGAAACCATAAAATCTAAATTATTTCTTACCATGCCAAGTTTTTCTAGAAGCCTGGGGAACTCCAAGATTTCTGGGATGCTTGTAGACCCATTGCTGCGAATCCACCATTTCTCTAATTTTTTTGAGAGGCAAAACAAAATGAAAATGAAATGAAAAACTGGGTTAAAAGCTAGCAAAAACATACAGTATGCCAGCCTGGAAATCCAGTGATCTGCCTATTATTCATCAATCTCAAATACAAATAGTTATTTCTAACAGTAACATATAAAGAACACATTACATGCCCAGCGTCCCAATGTGCATACTATCCACCCTATCTGCCCTAAATAGTATTGAAAATTACTACTATCACATAGAATTTAGGATGGATAGTAAGTTATGCACATTGGGACGCAGGCATAGCCTCTCTAACTTACTGTTAACCTGGATAAACTTGTGTTCTGATTTAAGCAACAAAAGCATTCACTAAAACAGAGGAAAAAGGACCTCAAACACCATGAGAGATTAAGTCTAACTTTAGACAACATTTTAAGTAAAATATTTAAGAATATTACATACCATTTAAGAATAATATTACATACCTGCAATATTGTGGTTTAACGTTAAGGGTAGCTAATGCAGCTGACGTTACCTGAGGAAAAAAAGAGCGCGAAAATAAGTTATTGTTGGATTCGGCACGTCACAGACATTTATTTGGGAAAAAACAAAAGACCTTAAAAGATCAATTTTAGTACGAAAAGATCTAATTATGACAAAACATTACAGAGCCACACAGAAACGTTACACAGACAGTAAGTTAACTGAACTTACCCCTGTATTTCTGACCTAACGATAGTTCATACCTTTTCCATGAGGCGTTAAAATATAAAACTTTGCACATGCGCACGCTCGCACACACACACACACATATATACATATAACTAATATATAGCCTATATTTATAACTTTTATATAACGATAAAGAGATTGCTGAGGCCTTTTTTTATCAACAAAAAATGTATGCGGCTACTTCATTCACAGAATAACGCTAACGTTAACCCGCACAGCGACAGATCAAATACCACATTAACCGCGAAATCAGTGTGCTCTCACCACAGCTTATAAAGAGAGGTAAATAATCATATTATCATATTAATTTACCTTATAATCCTGCTTGCTGCGTGTGGCTTGACCATCTGACGACGAGACGAGTGAAGAACCCAGAAAATTCGATGAAGAGGAAAAATAAACAAACCGGTTGGGTCAAAATAACCCAACCCATGTGTTCAGTGCTGAAAGAACCTCTTGCAGTCAATATACCCAGCACTAACAACCCAACTATGTGTTTACAGTACCGCAAACAACCCAGAATTATGACCCAGCACAATTAACCCAACAATGTGTTTACAGAAATAACCCAGCACTTTTAAGAGTGTGTGGTTTCTCTCTGATTGTGAAGTTGCTGCTTCTCTGAGCTGTAGATCCTGAACTGAGAGACTGAAGAGTGTGATTGTTCTCTACAGGTTGATGGATTGTGGCGTCACAGATGAAGGTTGTGCTGCTCTGGCTTCAGCTCTGAGATCAAACCCCTCACACCTGAGAGAACTGTATCTGTCATTTAATAAACTAGGAGCGTCAGCAGTGAATCTGCTCTCTGATGGACTGAAGGATCCTTGCTGTAAACTGGAAACACTGGGGTAAGATTATATAAATCTGTCAGCATCCTCCTAAATTTTGCTCCTTTGTTGAGTATGAACTAAATGAAAAACAAAACTGTCATAAAGAAAGTGTCCTGTCAGTTAATTGAAAATTATGTTGTTTTAATCTTCATTTACATTATTTCCAAAGTTTTTGACACAATTTTAAAATACTTACAATTTTATAGGTTGAGGGGATGATCTAAAAACAGCTGCTTTATCATACAGATGTGTGTTTATGATTTGGAGTATTTACAAAAGAATTAAACAGTTCTGACATTTTCTATAATATTGAAACGAACCCCTCGAACCACACGTAGAAGCAGGTCTGAACTGTTAGATCTCGCTGTGTTTGGCTGAGCAGTCATTGAGTAGCTCGTCAGTGTATTAGATTTCTCCGTTACATTAAATAAATAAGTTTATTCCATTACATAAAGGAAATAAGTTCCTCGGCAAGGAAGAGGAAGTGAGTCAGGATAATATAGTGTCCGTGATTGGCTGCAGGTGTTAGCATGATCAGAGTGAGGGGGATTATGGGAAATGCTGTCCAGGGTGTGGTGCAGGTTTGTGTAGAGAAAGTGTCCCGGTGGTGACGGATGGCATCTGACGGTGAATGTACAGAAGTGCACGGAGCAGATCTGTGACATATTGAATGGTTATACTCTGTTGTTTGTTGGTGAACAGGCAAACAAAAAAAATATAAAGAAAGACTGTATTTTTCTTCAATTTTGAAATATTGAGAAGTATTATAATAAGAGCTGCATACTTCTTACTGTAGTCTTTGTCTTGAGTTGTAACAGTCGTTTTTTAATTAAATAGTAATTAAACATCCTCGTTTAATTAAATATCCTTAATAGTAGGGCTGGACAATAATTCAATATCAATATGTATCACAATATTTTTTTTTTCAATAACGTGATATGATTTTTGAACACATTTCCGGTATTTCGATATACATTACCAGTGTTTCTCATGTATACATTGATTTATTTGTGGCGTTTGACTTCTTGAATAAACATGAACACTGCACGTTTCAAAATCAAAACGTGGCATAGGTGTTTTATATAAATGCATCTCTGAAGGGAACCGGTCGACTGTCTTCAGAATAGTTTTGATGGCGTTTTCATTTTATCTGATAAAGTAGCGTTCATGAGCGGAACTGCTTTGATTACAGCTATTACCGGGAAGCCGCTAGTTCTACCCTGGTTCTGCTGCTCTCAAAGTGCCTCCTGCTGGCAGAGAATCAGATTGCATTTTCAATAATAAGCCCGTCTCCAGCAACATGTTTTTGTTGTTGCTCAATTTTTTTGTTTTCTGCAGCAACTCGGAGTCAGTATTTATTTATTTTTTAATTTTTTTTTGAGGGGGAAGGAAAGTATATAAATTAATACTTTTATTTAGCAAGGATGCTTTAAATTGATCAAAAGTGATGATAAAAACATTTGTTACAAAACATTTCTGAACTTTCTATTCATCAAAGAAACCTGAACAAATTATACTCTGCTGTTTTCAACATAATAAATGTTTTTGTTTTTTTGAGCAGCAAGAATATTAGAATGATTTCTGAAGGATCATGTGACTGGAGTAATGATGCTAAAAATTCAGCTCTGAAATCACAGGAATAACTTGCATTTTAACTTGCATGTGTGATTTGACATTATAGAGTATTTTGCAAAAACCATTCAAAACACCCCGACAGAGCGCACGCATACATTACGTGAAGTCTAGTGAGTGCACATTTAGAGTGCGTTCTTTCACTGCGTGATTCAGTCTAATGAGCTGCATTTAGAATGATCACAAATTAAAGATAAGGGGGCAGAAAATGTATATTTATACCACTTCATAGTTAATCATAGTTACTTCACAGTTTCAGTTGATTGAATCTGAGGCACGTCACAATTCAGTGCATCTGACTAACAATAAGACTCCACATCATCTGTCAGCACCTAAATCCTGGTTTATACTCATTATGCTTTACAAAGAGACAATTTTTCTTGTGCATATGGTGTTTTCCCAGTAAAATGATCGACTGCACTGTATATTATACTTTTATAGTTTGTTGTTTATATAATATATTATTAATTATTTTAGCATTCATAATATTTTTATTTTTATTTATTTTTTGTCTTTAACATAAGAAATACATGAAAGTTGCCAAGGCTTTAGACTGGATCTGTTCATCATGTGGTTTCTCTCTGATTGTGAAGTTGCTGCTTCTCTGAGCTGTAGATCCTGAACTGAGAGACTGAAGAGTGTGATTGTTCTCTACAGGTTGAATTATTGTGGAGTCACAGATGAAGGTTGTGCTGCTCTGGCTTCAGCTCTGAGATCAAACCCCTCACACCTGAGAGAACTGTATCTGTCTGGAAATAAACTAAGAGACTCAGATGTGAAGCTGCTCTCTGATCTGAAGGATGATCCACATTATAAACTGGAGACACTTGAGTGAGTAGTGATGATTAAACATTTTGAATTTTTAAATTAAAAGTTAATATAGTTTCTTCTTCTTGGGTTACTTTCTTGGTAATTGTGTCTAACATGTTTAAAAAGAGTTTGATTCAGTTTGTAGTTTAGTATTTTGATGTTTCTTTTTTTATTTCAAAATTATACAGTATTTCTGTAGTGAAAAATAAATACACTTGTATATGAAATACATTTATTTCATGCTAAGTATACAACAAATACATTTACATATTTATTCACTTAATAAAAGCACCCTGCAGTTGTACTTTTAGGACACTAAACTGGTAAACTTACAGTCTGCTAAATTGGAACAACTCATTTTAAACACGATGCACTTTAATTGTGCAGAAATAGTGCTGAAGTCCAGCTAAAGACATACTGAAGTATAGTTGATTGTGTTAAAGTGGAACTATTGTAAGTATACTTTAGGTACGCTTTAAATATCTTGCTTTTAAAGACCAAAATTATAAAAACAAACTTCATACAATGCTCATAAATAGTGACACTAAAAACACAATGTAGGCTTAATATTAAGAAATGCACATTGTGCACAAGTAGTACTCCAAATAACGTTTAATTATAATTTTTATATCAGTAAGCCTCAAGCGATATGTCAGTAAATATGTTAATATATTTGAACTATACTTAGTATGAAATAAATGTATTATAAATTACTTTTTTAGGTTTGCTTTTATCATTGACTACGTTTACATAAACCCTCATGATGTGATTAAACTTTACCTCATGTAAACAATACTACAATTAAATTGATGTGAAGCTCGTATAATCGTAGTAAAATATGCAGCATATGCAAAACAGATAACAAGCAGACATGTAAACACATTAATCACATTATTACCGCTCTGAACAAAGTGAGGATGTGCTCACACATAGACTGATATGACGTGTGTTGTTCACATGAATGAACTCCATGACATTATTATTATTATTGGTGCACATATAAATATAGTCATTGTTTTTTTAATATCTGAAATTATGAAATTAAATCTTTTGAGAGAATGTAAATTTTATTAGAAAGATGGTAAATATTTATCAATTACTTTAATTGTCATAAAACTGTGACAGAAAGAGAACAAAATTATGGATAAGGGTCAAGGGTCATCATTGATGGTTGTTTGGATGCAAAATCTGAATCTGAATGGTTAAAAAGAGCTTTAAAAACCGTACGTCACAGGGTTAGTTTATGAATCTGACTAATAATGCAAATAGCTTGTTTTAGTTGTTCTAAAGTGGATAATGCAGTAATGTCACACTTTTGCTTGTGTTTTACTTTCAGCTTTTAGATGTTAGTCTGATCTTCTCTGATCAGCTGATGGTGAATAAAGAGCTGCTACAGACAGACGTCACATTCAACAGAATCAACACACAAACCCACAGCGATCATCACACACACGTGTGTTTGTGCAGCCTTCCAGAATGATGCAATTCATTATTTGATATCAGACGAGGAAAACTAGTTTTTTCCTCTGAAGTGACTTTTGTACTGGTAGCACATTTTACATAATAATATTGCCAGTTGTTTTTTGTGACAGTATGTGTATTTTCTGTTCAATTCTTATTACAGTAGAATTTAATGTAAAGAAAAATGTACATCAGGTTAAAATGTATAAAACATTAATACCTTAGTAAAGTATAAAAACAATCTGCAGTAAAGTTCATTGATTTTGTACAGTTTTTATCATCTTTATTCTAAATTAAGCAAAAGCTTATAGACGTCTAACGAGATCTCCAGATCAGAATATTTCATAGTCGTCTCCGATATTTACCCTCAAAACATGTTCTGCTTCCACTGATTCTGCTGAAACACATTTGAATCTAAAGCAGCGTTTAATATCAAACTGCTGTCTCCTGCAGGTCATTTCTGGATTGCTGTAATCTGATCCTATATGGAAGTGCTGCTGTAGTTGTTTGTCTCCAGTGACATTCATTTCTGTAGTTTTGAGGCGAGCCGTTCTGTCTCTGAACACACGAGATGAAGAATGAGACGAGATAAACATTCAAAAGAAGAAGAGACTCTTTATTGACACACATCATGATAGACAGGCACAGATGTTTATGGTCAATAATACTGTGTATGATATATTTGTTTAATAAGACAATTATACACTAGTTTTAAATTTACTTTCAAATATGTGAGTTGTTTTTGCCCATGAAAAGTTGCCTGATATTATGCTCTCTCTCTAGATTTATCTTGGGTCTCTCCTTTATCTAAAAGTCTGGGATTGTATAACCTCAGGTGAAAAAACTCGAGTATGATTGCTTAGAAAGATATCAGCACACAACCTCAACAAGCCGTATATGATTTAAACAACAGTAAACAGTGATTTAAACTGTCTGAGCTTTTTCAGAATATTTGAACTTCCAGTTAAAGTAGACTTTAAAACACTTGTTAATATTTGATCAGATAGGTGGACAGGTCACTTTGTGATGTGTAGTTAAACTTCATGCTTTGGTTTGGTCCGTTTGGTTTATGGTGGAACCTTTTTCACAGTAAATGAAGTTTCAAATGTATATTCGGACGGAGCCTAATCATTCAGTTCTGTTGATCATCATCTAAAGCCTATATAAGCAGCAGTCATTGCACCGTCAATTCTCACAGCATCCCTCCACCTCCTCTTCTTCTCCTCTATTTCTGTTATTCTCTCTCTATGTAGTACCACAGCTCAAGCCGAGCCTCGGGTTCAAGTCTCCGATGAGGACGGCAAGCCAAGTTTTGTTTACTCTGTTATTTATTGCGAGTTAATGATTGTTCAGTTCTATATTTTCTAGGGCTGCCCTCGACTAAGAATTTTTCTGGTCGACTACTAGTTGTTCATTTTAAGCATTAGTCGACTAGTCACACGTTTATTAATAAACCATTTAAATCATTATAATGAGCCTTTAATTGCCTACACAGCCTAATAAGGCTTAAGCACACGCATAAAGCTTGCCACAGCGCACCGGCAGAAGTAATGATTATGAATGTGACAGAGAAAAACAGTAAGGCTGCATTAACATAATTTCATGTTAATGCATTATCTCCTCAGATGCACCTGTGTGCGTGTTTCATATGGATTACATAATCTGAGAATATTTGTTTTCCATTTGAATTGATTCATTTGAAAGTAGACGTTTCACTCTACAGGCTACAGTGTTTCGCAAGAGATCGAGACGGCAGAAAGTGCTTTAAGTTGCCTTTCATTATTTTACAAAAGTGCATTTTGTTGTTATTGTGAGTGCACACAAATAAACACAGAGTATTTACATATTTAAAAGATGTATTACTCTTATCTGTATGACCAAAAATGAGGGAGTATTTTAAGAGAAAGTGAGCGCACCATGTAAATGAAGCTACTGACACGGTCTGCTCCACTTTAACATCCACCTTTTGACAATATCTGTTTTCAGCTCCAGTCTCTGGATCACAGATGCTCTTCACATCCACCAATCAGGCTCAGAGCAGCTAAAATGACACGAGACAAAAGACTAAGCTGACCTGAGCAAGTTTTAGTCTCTCTTGTGATCTTTCTCCATATACATTGCTATATAGATGACATGTATTTTATCTGTTGTTCCAGCATGATGAGTCCACTGCTTCATCTTGTATTTCTGTCTGCCTTTCAGACGTCTCATCATGGATGAAGGAGCATCACCTCCAACCTTGTAAAGATGGAGCTTTTTTAATCTCTGCAAACCAGTCAGTTGAGCACAACATCAATATTCAGCTGGTGTCATTGCTAAAAACCACCAAGACAGCAAGAAACTTGGGGGTCATGTTTGATCGACTGAGATTTATAACTCACATTACAACGGCCTGGTTGTGCAGGTTCATGCTTTATAATATCAGAGAAATCAGACCCTTTCTATCAGAGTACGCTGCTCAGTCAAACACATAAGGATACAAGAGAATATTTTAGCAATAAACCAACTACGTCACCTTTATATATGCAGATGGAAACTGCAAATAAAAGTTGTTTTGATTTTTTCTTTTTAAAGTAAGGTAGGCATGCTTGTTTTTGTCCTCCATCTATTTTAACGCTCATTTGTTTTTTGTGTAAAAGTGCCCCCATGTGACTCCTGCTGCTCTGAGCTTCTCTGATGCTGATAGTGATGTTGTGATGTTTTCTCTTTCTGTAGATGATGTTTTGTCCAGGGACATTGACTAACACAGTCATACACAGTCTATTGTCTGTGGAAATCATCTCATCCTCTGCTCCTCCAGGGGCCCGTTTCGAGTATGTTAACCCTGAAATGAGGGAAACTCTGGGTTTTCCGTTTCAAAATGGGAGGTTTGTCAAACCCGAGAAAGCAGGGTAATTCAAGCCCGTTTCTGACAGAGAGGTAACCCAGCAAGCAATAGTCTCGGTTAACTATAGACCCGATATAGTCCTTGAATTTGGTTACATGTAGTTTTTTGGCATAATAGCTTGTGAGATGTATGATATATTCCATCATGTAAGCAAAGTCAACACCGTTTGTAAGGTGTTTGGTTTCATTTATTAGATATGTTATAGCCTGTACGTAGCCATGATTTAGCTCGTAGTCAGAGCGGCTATTTGTAGCACTTATAGTCAAAACTGACTCACTGTAGTTTTTTGCCAGGCAGGGCATGAGATGGTTAATATCCCATCATGTTCACAGTGTCAATAATATCTAAAAAGATATAAGTGTCATTTCATGATATGGTCTATATGTAGCCATGTTTTAGCTCTAAATTGGACAGGCTACATGTAGTCTGCAATCTGTGGTCTAATTTTAACGGCTTGGCTATAGCCCTACACCAGACCAGCGATGAGCATAGACAAAATAACCTTACAATTGTTTACATGTAATTTCGCCCAAGCAGCTTCTTATCAAATGCAAGTGCACTTCCACATATAAATATGTTTAATTTATATCTCTTTCCTTTTCCCTCCAGCTATTACCTTGTATCAACCATGAAATCGCATTTTATTTTTAAACAACAATGTATGGAAAAGTTAAGTCACCCTTATTTATATGGTGCTTTTAAAAATCCAGATTGTGTCAAAGCAGCTTTACAGTATCAAATATGGAAATAGTGTGTCAAAATGCAAAAGGACAATAGTAAACACTCAATTTTCAGTTAAAGGCAGTTCATCATTGAGTCAGTGATGTCATCATCCAGCTCATTTCAGTTCAGTTCAAATAATAAAAATCTTTGGAAATACTTTATTTCTTGCCGTTCACAACAATCTCCAGTAAAAATACACCACATTATGAGTATGCATATCGGTAAAACAAGCCATAAGGCTGTATTTATTAACACTGGACCATGTGCTTAAGTTCTCTTGAAAAGCACCAGCAGAACAGGGAATCAGGTTATTTGTCAACTAATAACATGCAACATGAAGTAAAATTATAACACAGTTTTTCTGTTACATACTATCTGATCCATTATACAAGTACTTAATGTAAGTGTAATGTACAGTATCTGCAGGATTCTTAAAACCAAATGTAAGACTTTTAAAGAGCTTTTTAAGACCTGCACAAATAAAATGAATACCATGAGTGAATGAAAAAAAGCATGTTTTACTGTGAAAAGCATGATTTACAGTTCAGAGACAAGATTTTCACAAAAAGAGTTTTATAAAATGATAACCTTCACATTTCAACAACTTTTAAGAAAAGAGACGAGGCAAAAGTATCATATTAATTTAAACAATTATCAATAATTATCAATATTAATATAATAACATAAAATATCACTTTATTGATTTAATTTAATCGTGTTAATTTTTTTATTTGGTCTGAACAACAATGCCAATTCATTGTGTGTCAGCAGGGTTCCCTGGTAACGGCAGGACACAAAGCAGCACAGCATCTGACTTTAAAACATGCAGGGCTCATTTATTCAATGAAATCACAGCCTTTTGGGGATATTCCATCAACGCAGCTAATGAAAGCTGTGCTCTCTTGAAAAAGCCTGGCTTGAATTAACATTGACTTTCACTGCAGGCTCAAGCCATTCCACTTACATCATTTAGCCGTGTCTAGTCAACGTTGACTTTAACCAGGCTTGAATAAGCATGTACTGTGCTTGTGCATGGAGTACATAAGCAGCCCTGAAGAGCTGAGTACATTAAGGCTTGTGTCATGCAGACACAGTTGTTCCTCAAACAAATTGATGAATTGATCCTGTCTTTCCTCCTTCCAAAACTTCAACCAGCCGAAAGTTTAGTAACTTGACCAGCTGACTTTGCTACAAGCTGCCTGGCTGTTGAAACAGGTGCCATGCCTTATAATCTAAAATCAGCATCAGGCAAATTGACAAGCTGAGCTGCTGCAACTTTTCTCTGCAATGTTCCTAAGCCAGGCTTGATGGAACACCCCCGGTCTATTTTTGAGAACAAACAAACATACATATGAATAAATTAATTACCTAAATTGTGTTTTCTTCTTCATCCTCACTGGTGTCTGGACTACTGCCACCTTGATCTTCTGCTTCAACATGTAGAAGAGCAGAGGCCTCGGGGCCTAAAGCAGTCTTGTACTGTCGGAGAAGCACTTGCAACCTTTCTGACACCTCTGACAGTCGTCTTCTTAAGAGACAGCAAAGTCCCTCATTTCCCTTGTCTGCATCTCAAAATACAAAAGAGATAACATTAAGGACAAACTACACATTAAGACTGCTTCAAGAGGCCAAAGAACTTCAATGGAGTAAAAATATTTCACCCATTCAAATCTATATACCTGGATGGTTGGCATTTTTAAGTGTATCATTGTCACACTACCTGGCTATCTTCTGTATAAACTCTTGACGGCTCACTGAGGAGACTTTATGCAGCGAGGCCCAAAGCAGCAGAAAAGTGTTTTGTGTTGCAGCCAATCAACGCATCTAACAAAAACATCTTTCTTCTTCACTACAGTTGTGCTAAAGTAACACCTTGTGTAGCATTCAAGAAGTTACATCAAGAAAAAGATGTGTTTGATGATGCTGACCAGCTAGATTTTCTATGTTGACTGGAGGAGATAATAATAAGCTTAATCTTGATGTTATGCTAACCTCGTGTAACACAACAGGACACAAATTCTAATGTTCAAAAGAATTTTGTTCATTTCAGCTTTTATGTAACAGCCACAGTACAACAAATCTCTCAAGCAAATGTGACACACTTTAAAGCCTTACTGACTTGTTACCGTAGTGAACAACTATAGTCCACATTTTATTATGTGCGAGCCAAATGACCATGACAAACTCCATCCAAGTTCTGTGACTGAGACTGATATGTTTTTTTATTTATTTGAAATTCATACTTTAAATGGACAGGGTTTTTATTCATCTTACCCCCCTCAGCTATCTTCTTCTTCAGAACCACTGCAGGCTCTGCAACCATGTGCAGTGTTGTGCCATCCATCTCCAACACCATAATGCTTTTTTCCTCTTGCATCACTTGGTCATGCAGTTGTTTCTTGATCGAAATGTTTGCTAAGAATCAACAACAGTTATATGAATACATGAGACAATCTATAATAGCATTGCAATGTTTTGTAACTACAAACATGTACTTTTTTTAAATCAAATTGATACATAAGAAAACTGAAAATGTGCCCATTAACTAAATGAACACTACATTACAAAACTCAATGTTACATGCATGTCTTAGTTCAGTGTACTCTATATAGCAGAACTGTAAATAAATTCTTGTGAAGCATCTGAAAACTGACGTACCACTGCCATGAACCTCCCACGGCCATATTTGAGACACAGTGCTCTCTCCAGTCAGGGAACGCTCCACCACAGCTACATCAGTGTTAGTGGCAGAGTCTAGTACAAGAGAATTGTATTTCTCTATCTCCTGAAGAAGGAGCTTTTTGTCTTCTGCCAGCTTCCTTCGAAGGCGGTGGCGAAGCTTGCTGCTGTCTAGAAAGACGGGAGGTACAGGTGTAGAGGTTTGTAACAGCACTGTTCAATAAGGAAAGACATATTGCACCCAAAAAAAATTTAAGCAAAGCTGCAGTAATTGAAGTATGTGAAAATTTAGATTTACAAACAGATAACCCAAAAGTCCAGTGTGTAACATTTAGGGGATACACACATTCCAGAAAACAAGAATTGCTGTGCTTTAATTACTTTGGAATGGGAAGTTTGTATCTAAATATGGTCCCCTTCCACAGAGGTTCCTACGGTAGACCACGATGGACAAACAAACACTGGCTCGAGATAGGACCACTCACTTTCTCTCGTCTGTCACAGTAGCTCTACTACAGCTTGTAAAGGGAGAGGTGAGGGGAGCTGGTTGCAATCTACAACCTTATACATTTAACATGTATTTTTTGGTGGAGTAGGATGCATACAGTAGCTTGAATATATCAACCTATTATACTCTGTAGTTATACCATTCTGACGGTAAAGGGTTTGCTTCCGCTGCCTCACACTGAGGTAAAGCCCCTCGATCGACTGCTGAAGTCCTCTGTGTGCGGTGCCTTGACTGCCATGAGATGTATTTGGTGTCTCTGTAGAAGTAATAGTGAAAGCAAATTCACTGTTAAAACAACACAGAACCGTTTCAGTGTTTGAATTTGTATTTGTATATAAATCCCCTTTTAATCCTTCATTAACATTTCATTGATATTTCTTTTAATACTTCACTGAACTTGGTGTGTGCACTTCCTGCAGGGAAACTGAAATACCCAACATAATAAATGTGGCAAAACATCTGATGGTGACATGTAGTTTGCTGTAACCCATAGATGATCAGCCTATTACCTTTAGCTGCTCTTTAATATCAAACTTAATATAAAAGAAACAGCAAATATCCTTTTCCAGTTTGGATATTTGCTGTTTCTTTTATGTGGTCATGCTTACCGCCAGCTGCTCATTCCTTCACATCAGAAAGCCACTGTGCCACCACTTCATCTGTGCAAAGTAACTCTGTTTTTAGTTCAGCTAGCCTTGCCGTTTCATCCTGGAGTCTCTGGCAAGTCTGATAAACAGTGTTATACAATAATCAGGACTTAGTATGATTAAAAACAGGCCAAGTGCACACAACAAAAGGATACACAAAACAATTAATAGGAGACTTACCGTCACATATCTTGTTGAAAGTGACTGATGTAGAGAGAGACGTTTTTTGTGGTTCCACCCCATTGCATGCAATGTAAGCATGTCTACCCGTGCTGTTTAAAGCAAATAATAAGGTCATGATGCTTAATCCAAAAAAAAAAAATAAACCAAATATATATATATATATATATATATATATATATATATATAGCAAACAATCTGATTACCTGCTTTGGACATATATTTGGTTGTCAGGGCACAACGTGAGAGGTAGCTGTTCACTTGCTCGACCTCCTCACCGGCGGTTGTCTCTGCTCCTTCCTGGTTTCTACCACTCCATTTAATCTATTAGTAAATGGTGAAAGAAATTCAATTTAATTAAATGGGCACAATTTGTCTCAAAGGCTTTACAATCTGTACAAGAAACGATTAAGCAAAAAGGCTACATAGTACAGTTTGCAGTTTTTCTTGTAAACATTACAAATGTACATGTGATGCAAGAATATTATACATACTTCACACTTAGTAGCATGGGCTCAAGCATGCATCACACTGAGGAAAGGTTTCATTGTGGTCAGATCCTGAAGAGCAGGAAGGACACTAGCATGTTGTGAATTAATTAGATTAGAAATGTTTAATTAATTATCTTTATTAATAACAGAAAAAGTTTTGTTATTTACAAGGTTGTTCAGCTTTAAGAAAAGTGCTCCCATAATGCATAGGGGGAGAGAGCGCGCAAAAAAGAAAGAGAAAAAGTGAGCGCGCAGAAAAATAAGTGAGAGACGAAAGAAAAGTGAATGATTACATGTGTGCGCTGTATCTGTGTAATCCTGTTCGTAAGCTTCAGTAAACAGTTCGTTTTTTTTCAAATCAAGTCGTCAGTGGTCATTACTGCTTGTTAAGGAAGAAAAGACACGACATAGCAGCTTTCTCCAAGTATGGCCAATATTTGCAAGCCACATCCATTGCAAAGAATTGTGCCTTGGCTGGCATGCGCTCCTTCTGAAGATACAGAGGGTGGGCAAATATCTCCCCCCTGTACATATTAAGAGCTTTCAGAAGGAATCCGTGGCGACACACTGCAACCTCCATCCCCTCTTCATCCAATTTGGAAGCCCTCCTTGATGTCTCCCTCGCTGCTGTCCACTGGGAGTCCCCACATGTGCCTTTTCACTGTGTCTATGACACACATAACAAACACAACAAATCAAACAAAAGCAATGCCGTCATACAATATATGGCATTTATTCTCGCAGTTTGATTTTGGAGTAGCTGGTTGGTAGAAGTCAAGGAGGAAATCAAGGTCGGACATATATGGATATATATGGTTCTTTTTGGGACAACTTTTCGGTCAAGTTATGATTGAAACTTGCATTTCTCACGGCTTTCTGTATGGTTTCCACAAATCTAGACACCGCAACGTCTTCAGCCACAAAGAGCCCCTCAAAAAAGGCAGGATCATCAGAGCTGAGGAAGAAAGAAAAATAGGAAATACATCCATTAAATATATGAAGAAAATAAATAAATCAATAAAAAGACTGAAACAAAAGACCACCTTGTGTCTCGGCGAAAGCGATATAGCTTTCTGTTTCCATCGGCTGAAACAGCCAACATTTCCGGCGTGCAGGCTGGGCAGGTGAAAGGAGCACCACAGCAGAGCTGGTCTTCCTCAAATGAAGCATAAACTCTAAGAAGCTGCGCTGTAGTGTATCGCCGTTGATTTGTCCAGACTGGAAGATATATAGAATGAAATAGTATATGTAACAATGTCCAATAAGGGAAAGAAATTTTATAATATGGTAATAACAATTACACTTACTCTTCCTCCAATCTTAGTGCAATGCTCCAGCAGCTTTGCGAAGGCTTGTCTGGAGAATCCTGGAGAGATGACCTTGAGTTCCTGAAAGGAGTTGAGGAGGTCCGGTGTATAAAGTGTGGAGCTGGTGACAGAGGCTGGCCAATATCCACTCCTAAGGAGGTCCTTCAAGTCAGGGGTCCACTGATGCTGGCACGTTTGACGTACATGTAGTGGCTGATGCAAGTCAAAACGCCCTTTGAACAAAATACATTTACAAATACAAAGTACATTTAAAAATTAATTTTAAAACAGTTCGGTAATTCTGCACATTGTGAATGGTTGAGAGACACTGCACAAGTTCCTATAAACCCGGCACTCAAACCAGACTTCTTGAGTAGTGTCACACATTGTTTACATTTGTCTAAATCATCAAATTACAAACAGCCGTGTCGGCTAATGACAACACCATGTGCTAAACCATAGATTTTGACATGTTTTTCATACTAGTGTGCTGTGGCATTGTGCTTACAATTGAAGTCATCACATCTACAATAGCAATCTAAATAGTGAATTGTTCTTACCATTGATGGGAATTAAAATCACTGGTTTGCCCGGTAATATGGTGAAGTTTGTGCCTTCACAGGAGCAGTCTGGCGCCTTCACTGTTGGCAAAATGCAAGCTGGCAAAACGAAAGAAAACCACTAATTTAGATTATCTGTAATTGGCTGCAGACACATAAACAGCAAATTGAGGGCTTTCATGAGAACATACCTTGCTCATGGATGCAATATCCATCTCGCCCTTTAATGACGCATGAGGTTGGAGGAATGGCTTCAAAAACCCATGAATCACACATTCTCTGTTGTGGAGTGGCTGTTTTTTGTGATGCAATACATCACAGTCTCCACAGAACCAGTCCTCAGGAAGACACTCTCTGCACCAGGGGAGAAAATAAAACAATATCATAATATATTATTTCAGGCGAATAACTCATATAAAGTATAACACACTCAATTTAAGCTATTACAAATTTAGTTAGACACTAGGTTTGATTTTATTGTGGACTGAATAGTGGCTCAGTGTTTACTAGCGCTGTCACCGTACAGCAAGAAGGTCCTAGATTTACTTTTCTCATAAATGTGGTTTTCATCTGGGTGTCCCCCAAAACACATGCAGCTCAGCCTATAAAGCAGGGCACTAAACATTAAAACCAACCTAATAACAGCAGGCTCGTGGCAAAGCCAACACAATGGCTGACCAACAGCCTCTGTTGCAGTAAGGCATTTCAGGTGGTGTGGTCTCGCTTCTTTCCAGCGCTCTGAGGCTTTCTGCTGCCGAAAAGACCATGATGATGCAGAGCTTTTCTGAGGCTCAGCAGAAGGATAAGACGTCAAAATATCGGAGAGCCTCTCCAAGAAAATATGAAATACAGCTGTGAGGGACAATTTAAATGAGGACAATTAAAAGTCAATTGATCAATATTTAGAATAAACACCATTTCATGATTCAGTATCAAACTAGCCTTAATCTGTACTAAATTGTGTTCTTAATCCATTTACGGCACTGTCAGTTTTGTCTAAGGGGTTTTTCTTTAATCACACGTGGATTTTAGATTTAAACTTAAATCCATCACTTTGATTTACCAAATTGCTCTTGAGGATTGAGTTCTGCTGAGGGTGCAGTAAGTGGACCTTCACACTGGACGACAGGAGCATTCGACCGGGGTGTGTGTGACTGTAAAACAGTACATAGAAGAATAAAAACATGTTAGACTACCACTGCATGTTTTTTTTTTACCCAAAACTGAACAATTTATGAAATCAGACATATTTCTGTTAAGTACTTGGTAATGTTTTCTACTATAGTGCCACTGAAAGATTTAGGCTTTTTTGGCTTTTTTGATATTGGAATATTTGAAACTCTCAACAATCAATTACAGTGTTCTAATTTGATTTGGTCCAACATTTACATAGTAAATTCCTACAAATGTAAAATAATTCAGTAGCTGAAGCTTGCCTCCCCCTCGGCTTGCCATGTCCTAAAAACTCCCTTTTAGAGGTCTGTGGAGGGTCTCCTACAGAGCGTGCACGTTTCCTCTCCACAGCTGCTGTCTGTGTGTTAGAGGGAATATTTCTTGTAAGACTGATGTTGTTAAAAGTACTGGATCCAAAAACAGGTGATTAGTGAAAGGAAAAAACAACATAGTATGTTAATAAGGTGTTGAATGGCTTAAATGAACCTTGATTCTCCAAGTCTCTGTAACTCCAAAATATATTCCTTTTTCCAAAATATATTCCCTCAGTTACACAAGCCAAAGAGCATTATGTTAATGCATCATGCAACGTACCTGCATGTAATCTTCTGCACTCATTCATCCTTCTTCTACATTCAGCACATTTTTACTTTAATTTGTCACCCATCCACATGTTCAAGTATAAATTGATTGAGGTATATAAAAACTCTTACCCTGGCTTCAGCTCGAACACGGTCTAGTTTCAGTTCAAGAGCCACGCGTCTCCCCTCTTGGTAGTGAGGATCCTGGGAGTCAAGTTTACGTTTGGAGGCCATTGCAACGCAAACAGATACAGACAGACAGATGTACTGTATACAGAGAGGCTGCGATAGATAGATAGATAGATAGATAGATAGATAGATAGATAGATAGATAGATAGATAGATAGATGGATAGAGATGGATTGGCTCTTAAAAGTGCCTTTGGGTTCAGTAAATCAGGTGTATCAATGTTCGGACAGGTGACTCGTTTGACAGGATCTGCAAGGGAGAACAGAAAATGTTAATTATGTAGCATAGAGTATAGAGTAGAGTAGAGTAACCCAATAGTGAGAGGTTCCCATTTTTTTATAAATACAATAAAAATTCAAGATTTTCCAATTTCCTGTACGACAGTTAAAAGGCATGTAACATGCGTCTGGGGTTCCTCATCCCAGATTTAAAGGACACTTTATGTGCAGTAACTTTAGGCAAAGTTATATTGTTATTACTGACACATTACAGTGAAGTTGTGGGTGAACCATGATGATCGAGAGAAAATGTCATCGTCTAGAGCTCACACAATAATGCAGTGCTCCATGCTAAGTTACTCTTCAGCTGATATAACTTAAACTACACTTAGCTTTTACTAGTAATCATTACTAGTATGATTATTATTATTTATTTTTTTGTTCATTTAGTTGTTTATGTCATATTCTTTGTTTTTGTAGGTCCCCCTGTAATGGTTCTTTTGATTTCTCCCAACTTCACTGACTAATTATATCTACACCTGTTAATTATACACACACTCTGAGGAAGGCTGAAGGCCCGAATGCATCAGTGTGCAGTGTTTCAGTTATGTTTCTATTAATAGTGATGATGGACAAGAAGTGAATAAAGGCTTTTTAACTTTTTTGGACCGGAAGAAGTGCCTTGGATGTCTTTATATTAATAGAGTTAGCTTATATTGAAGTTAGCTAGCCCCGTTTAGCAAGCCTAATTTCACAAGTGGTTTATTATTATTATTATTTATTTTTTCGCTGATAAGGAGTAAACCATTGGTCGGGTTTTAATTGTTGCTCTAACATTTAAACAATGTGAGTTTAATGGCAAAGAAAGGCACCAATTACAACATTTAAACAAAACGTGATCATTAGTAATGACTTACCTGGACAGTGGTTTGAGCGCAATGAGACCCGCGGGCGCGCGCGGCCTGGATCCGGAGGCGGAGGATCATGGGTAATGCTGACAGATATGCCAAATGTAATCTCTTTCCACATTTTTATCAGAGAATAAGGCAGAAAATATATTTTATAATTTCTATACTGTAACAAATGTGTGTGTCCCTAATTAACGCAGTCTCATATATTTGTATAAAGCTTTTGAAAAATGTTTATGAAATGTTTTTAATATGAAGGAAACTGTATTTACGGTGATCACAGTTTAATAAAAACATTGTACGTTAGGCCTGTTAATTGTAATGATTTAATTTCTACGGTCATTCAAAGCGAGCAAAGAACAGAACGGAGCTTTTAGAAACTCCGAATCAGTTAAACCATTGCGTCGCAAAATGATTCACTGTTTCGAAGCGCTCCAGTCGGATCTTGATTCAGATCAGATATGTGTGTATATTTGACTGCAAGGAACCACTGATGATGGTTTATAATAGCGAGTAGCTTACAGAATATAAAGCAATAAAAACAAGGATAAAATCTCCTGATTAAATGTTGAGTAATAGTGCTTGAATATTAAAAAAAGAAAAGAAAATACAGCGTCTGTGGTACCCAGTGGCAAAAAGAAAAACGTGGTGAGGGCACGAAAGAAATTTCCTATTGAAATACATTAGATGAAAGTCGTGCTGCGTGACACGAAAAAAGACAGTAGCCCCTCACTGCAGAACAAAAGATCCAGGGGGCGGAGTTGGATCCACATCCAGGGGGTGGAGATTGGTAGGTTTAGGTCTATGTAAGGTGGGAGGAGTTGGATCTAGATCCAACTCCACCCCCTGGATCTTGTGTTCTGCAGTGAGGACCATCTCAAAAAAGAGGGAAATTCGGAGAAGGGTATAACTGCAGCCTGGAGATCTCCAAATGGGGGTGGGAACTCCAAAACGGGGTGGGAGCTCCAAAATGGGGCGTGGCTTCCTCCCATTGACAGACAGGCACATGACACGCATGCGCAATTTTTTCTCCCAATCAACTTCAGCGCAAACTCCGCCCCACAGTTGATTCTAAAGATTTTATTGGTTGTGTCACTCACAGTGTTCATTTAATTTCCTACACTATGCTACAAAAAATGCTGACCCCTAAACCTACCCCACACCTGACCCTAACCTTACCCAGTGAAACTGGCTGCACGGCAGGATTGGCGCTGAAAAGAAAGTTGCAGTTCAGGAGAGAAGCAGTTAATATGATATGAGCGATATGAGATCTCCGAGCCGGGCCGTTCATAACTCCCCAACCGGACCTCACCGGACAATGGCACCTTTTTAGTTACACCCAGCTTCACTACCCCATCCTACCCTGTGAATTTCAAGCCCCGGGATGCCCCCGTTGCTTAAATCCAAGCGATAGAGTAAAATCTTTCCCCTGTGCTGCACTGGGACGGCTCGCGGGAGAGCTTGTGAGTGATTCTCGTTTATATCATTAAGCAGAGGTTCAAACTCGGGTCCGAACACCACTGGCCACGAGCTTTGGGCTCTGCTCTCACGGAGAATATTGATTTATATATCATATTTTATTTTAGATAAAACTAGAAACAATGTTTAATTTATAAAGTGTTATTTTGAAATGTAAGTCAATAACAATTGGCTGAAGCCAGAGCCAATAGTGAAAGTCTTTGCGCGAAGAGACCCCGCCCCATTTTGGAGGTTCTGCCCACTTTTGGAGTTCACGCCCCATTTTGGAGATTTCCAGTCTGCAGTTATATCCACTTGGAAATTCGTGTCCATGAACACGAATCAATAGATTAAATTTTGTGACTATATCACGAACGTTTCACCGCTTGTTACACCTACGACAAAAGTCTATATATCAAATGTTCCACCATTTATTGGAAATGAGGATATTGAACGTGCATTAGCTCAGTATGGTAAATGTGCTAGTGCGATTAAAACTATCCCATTAGGATGTAAAAATGAAGCATTGAAACATGTGATGTCTTTTAGGAGACAGGTGTTTATGTTTTTGAATGTGCCGGAATTAGATGTGTCTTTCAGAGTAGTACATGAAGGGAAATCATATATTCTCTGTGTTAATACAGGTAGCTTGAAGTGTTTTGAGTGCAGAGATATTGGGCACAAAAAGTTGGCATGGCCGCTGAGAGCCCAGGCTAATGAGGAGGCCGCAGGGCCTAGTGGTGTTTCTGTAGCTAAGGTAAATAAAATAATAATGCAGTCTCAGCCTGAAGAGGAGAGTTTCGCTCAGAATGATGAATAACGTGAAAGCGTAGACAGAAATCAAAACAAAGAAGATAAAACGGTGAATGTGGTAGAGGAACATGAGGTTTTGGAATGTAGTACAGTCATAGTGGCAGAGAAATTAAGTGAAAGTGCTCCTTGTGAAGTAGTTAGTATGGAAAATACTGAAAGATCAGATGATGTTGGAAAAAGTGAGGGATATGAATGAAGGATGATGATACATTGTCTGAGGTATCTGACATGTCTGAGTTTGGGTCACAGAACATAGCTGAAACATACTCAGTGCAAGAGATTAACGATTTTTTGGACTTGACGTTTGGAAAAACTGTTGAGGTGAAGGTTGATTTTTTTTCCGGATATAGACAAATTCATATGGTCAGTGGTGTCAATGCAGAAAGTTGTTAGCTACGAAGCCTTATGTAAGAAGAAGAGGTTCAGATTGAGGAAGATTTTAGCCAAATTACGGAAAGAGAAAAGAGTTTTGCAAAAATAAAATGTTCAAATGCACCTGGTTAATCTGATATTTTACTTTTTGTATTTGTTTCTTTCAATCTTTCTTTTTTTTTTCTATCTCTCTATGGACATTTTAAAACTAGGTTCCTTAAATATAAATGGGGGCAGAGATAGGAACAAATTAGCCATGATTGCAGAGTTTGTTAAACAAATTGATATAGTTGTTTTTTTTGCAAGAAACGCATACAAATGATGATAATAAGATTCAATGGGGAATGTGGTGGGAAGGGAAGTATGCTCTTAGCCATGGAACAAATATAAGTGCTGGGGTAGCTATTCTTTTTTCCAAAAAATTGAATGTTAATATTTTATCAGTGGAAGAAATTGTAAAAGGAAGAGCACTTTTAACTAAAGGAATAATATTTGTTTCAATCAATGTATATGCTCCTAATAATGGACATGAGCGTGTGGTTTTTTTTTATGGAATTGAGATCAGTCATTCAGAAGTTTGATGATGATAATGTTTGCATGGTAATTGGGGGTGATTGGAATTGCACAACCAATTTTATAGTTGATAGGAATGGAGAGGAGCCTCATAATCAATCAAGCATGCAGTTGTTAAAAATTATAAATGAGTTTGACTTAATAGATTTGTGGAGAAATAGAAACATTGGAGTTAGACAATATGGTTAAAGGTATCAGATAATCAAGTTAGTGGTGCAAGGTTAGACCGTTTTTATTCGGGGAAGATTTGGAATAATAAGGTAATGAATGTTTCTATCTTGCCTAATGGGTTTTCAGATCACCATATGATTACTTTTTATTTTAATTTTAAAAAATGTGGTTAAACCTTTTTATTTTTGGCATTTTAATGTTAAATTGTTACAAGACATTAGTTTCTGTGAAAAGTTTACATTTTTTTGGGATAAGTGGAAACTCCAGAAAGACACTTTTGAAAATCTTGGTCAATGGTGGGATGTTGGTAAAGCAAATATTAGGATTTTTTTGTCAAAACTATACTTCATATTCTACTGCATTGATGAAAACAACAGTTAAAAGTTTACAAAGAGACATTGCATTTTTGGAAAAAGACATTTTGAATAATAATGGGACTGTGAATAATGAAAAGTTAAATAAGAAAAAAGAAGAACTTGGATCCTTTTTGCAAGAAAAGGTAAAAGGAGCACTTATAAGATCAAGATTTTGTTCAATCAAAGACATGGATGCTCCTAGTGCTTTCTTTTTTAATTTGGAAAAGAAAAGTTTTCAACAAAAACAGTTGTGCCATATAAAACGTCCGAATGGGACTGTAACTTCTGACCCTATGGAAATGAGGAAAATGACAGTAGATTTTTATTCTAAATTATATAGTACTCAGAATTGTGACTCTGGAAGTACTGCTGAATTGCAGTACTGAATTGTAGAGCAGTTCTATCCTTAATTCCTAAAAAAGGAGATTTGGGATTATTAAAAAACTGGAGACCAGTGTCATTGTTATGTTCAGATTACAAAATAATTTCTAAGGTGTTAGCAAATAGACTTAAAAAATATTTACATGTAATAGGTCATAGAGACCAGTCCTATTGTACACCAGGTAGATCAATTATGGATAATTTATTTTTATTGCGTGATATGATTGATTTTAATCGAAGTAATCATTAATTTAATTTAGGGGTTCTTTCGCTTGATCAAGAAAAAGCTTTTGATCAAGTTGACCATAAGTATCTTTTCACTGTATTAAAACAATTTGGGTTTGGTGAGAATTTTATATTATGTATAAAATTGCTGTATTCTAATGCATTTGTTCTGGTCAAAGCTGGAGGTGGTTTGAGTGCACCTATAATGATGTCCAGGGGTATCAGACAAGGATGTCCTCTTTCTGGACAGTTATATAGTCTGGTAATGGAACCTTTTTTGTGCAGATTAAGGAAGGATCTAACTGGAATTTTACTTCCAGATTTAAAGAGTGCATTTAAAGTATCCTTGTCAGTGTATGCTGACGATGTTACCGTGTTTATAAAGAGCCAAGATGATGTGAAAGTTTTAATGGGAATTATTGGAAAATATGAAAAGGCATCCTCAGCCAGAGTGAATTGGGGAAAAAGTGAGGGATATATTATTGGTAAGTGGGAAGATGTAGGACCTCCAAAATTACCATGTGGTTTACAATGGGGCAGAGAAGGGTTAAAAGTTTTAGGTGTTTTTTTAGGGAATGAACATTTTCAGATGAGGAACTGGGAGGGATTGCTGGAGAAGGTGTCAGCTCGATTGTCTAAATGGAACTGGCTATTACCACAATTGTCGTACAGAGGGTGAGTCTTGGTCATTAACAGCTTGGCAGCCTCGACATTGTGGCATAAAATGACTGTTATGGAGCCTCCAGTTGAGTTGGTTTGTAAAATACAACGGACAATCGTGAATTTCTTTTGGAGTGGGGCACACTGGATCCATGCTGCAGCACTTTATTTACCTGTCCATGAAGGTGGTGAAAGGCTGGTGGATGTGAGAAGTCGGTTGACAGCTTACAGAATACAAACAGCACAAAGACTTTTATATCACAAAGACTTCGCTTGGGCTCATACTGCAAGACTGATTTTGAAGAACGCAGGTGGACTTGGTTTGGATAAACATTTGTTCATAATGGACTTGGAGAAGGTGAGTTTGTCAGAGATCACTCCCTTCTATAAGTCAGTGTTACAGTCCTGGAAAACAGTTTTTAAGGTGGATCGGAGTAGTGATGATACAGGACACTGGGTTTTGGAGGAACCATTATTATTTAATCCAATGATCCAAACAAGGCTTTTGTCTTCAGTGAGCGTGTCTACAGTTTTGAAGCGGAATGGGGTTGTAAAAATGAGACACCTCTTGGATGATGATGGCTGGAAGCCGGTTGGAATCCTTAAAGAAATGACAGGATTGAAATCTGAACGTCTTGTATCAAAAGTGATAGAGGAGATTTGGAATGTCTTACCAAGTGGCCACAGAGAGTACATCAAAAAAGGTCGGTCGATGGACTTAAGAGACACAGAAAAGGAATTTCCAAAAATTAAAGTGTCTCCAGTTATGCTGGAGGAGAGTGTGGAAGTAAACATGGACTCAATTCTGTCTTTTGATACACCTCAGTTGGACTATTTTGAATCATCATCAAAGAAAGCAAATTACGATTCTTCAGTAAAAGTCATACATCAAATTTTTCTCAAGAGAATTAAAGCTTCAAAGTGGCCAAGATTGTTAGGATCAGATTTCCTCGTGAGAGACAGGTGGAGAGCCCTGTATAAGCCTCCCATAGAGAAGAGGACAGCAGATCTACAGTGGAGGCTTATTCACGGGGCAATAGCTACAGACAGACATGTGGCGCACCTGAACTCAGCAGTGGGTGGTGAATGTAGATTTTGTGGAAAACAAGAAGATTTAGAACATTTGTTTTTAAAATGTGGAAGATTACAAGATCTTTTTAATTTTCTTAAGGATTTGTTTAAAAATTTTGATGAGGAGTTTTCAGATAAAATATTTATTGGGGGCGTTAAGTGTAGGTATTCAATGAGAAGGATGACATGTTTATTAAATTATTTGTTGGGAACAGCTAAATTAGCAATATGGAAAACGAGAAAGAATAAAGGAAAACAACTTGGGACTATTGATGTGGACATGATGTTTAGAAGATTAGTTGGTGGAAGAATCAAAATTGAATTTGCCTATTATAAACTTGTTAATAATGAATTGTTTTTTTGTGATATCTGGTGTTTTAAAGACATCTTATGTGCGGTTTTTGAGGGTCAGTTGTTTTTGAATGTTTGAGTATTTTATGAGAATTACTATTGTTGTGAATTTGTATGAGAGGTAATTTGTGATAAAATAAAAAGTGTTTTGATCCTCTTTCTCTCACTCTCTCGCTCTCTCTTTGAAGGGCCTTTTTATTTTAAAAATGTGCTTTATGTGCCTTTTTCTGTTTGCTTGGAGGCATTTGTAAACTGCAGTAATAAAATAACTTGAAATTTTCAACATCTTTTTACATCATTTATTTTTGCACCAAATTATAGAGAGTAGTATGGATAACTGTATTGATAAGTATCGTATCAGTATCGATAACATGTAAACGATATATCCCTACCCCAGAATCGATTGCAAAATCCACCGAGGAGGGCCCCTCCGGGAACACTTGCTGAGGGCCCCCAAAACACTAAACACGCCCCTGGGTACAACGACTGGCTGTTGAGTTCTATTGTAGTTCACAGATTTCAACAAGGTTCATTACAATAGCTGGTATTGGTCATGACTTTGGCATTCAATTATTAAAGAATGAAACAGTACAGCAACATAGAAATCACCACAGTGGTACTTAAGGGGATGTAGGACAAGAATTTGGTGGAGTTTGCAGAAAACAATTTGATTTCATATTTTTATGAATTTTTAAAACGTCTGTATTGCGAGGTAAATAGCATTAGTTATGATTTTGGCATGCGGTTATTAAAAAATGAAACAGTACAGCAACATGAAAATGACCACAGTGGTAGGCCTATTTGGGGAGATGTAGAACAAGAGTTTGCAGAAAACAATTTTATTTTATTTTTTATTTATGAATTTTTAAATATGTCTACCAATACCAAGTGTCTCAGGCCAAAACATGCATAAAACATTTTACAAACCCATTGCAAATGTTTTATTGAAAGTTTAATACATTAAATACAATTAAAATAATAACATACCATTAAATAAAAAAAATTTATTTAGCCAATTATTATAAATTAATTGACAGTGGTTTCAGTTTGATATGTGCTCTGACCCCGGTGTTTTCAAACTAAAACGGGTCTGCAGTGTTTTCAAAAGTCTCGAGGGTCGAAACCGCCGGAGTATAGTGTAACAATAGACGTAACCCTGGCAAAAGTTATGTGTTTTAAAACGGAACCGCACTGGTGTAAACGGAGCCTGATTCAAAGGTTTCGAAGCGTCATGAAGCCACGCAACGCCATGTAGACGCGCGATATATTTCCAGCGCAGGCACGTGACTGCAGTAACACGAAAGTGAAAGTAGTCTGTATTGTGCTTTCTCTGCCTGCGCCATTTTACACCCGTGTTTAAGAATCTTTAACTCATTAGAAATAATATCCAGTGATTTCTGTATATGTATGTTTTGTAGGAATTTATGTGTTGTTGAGAAAACTTAAGATGTCTAGCAACCTTACATTTCCAGCAAGTGTTAAAGTGAAGCGGCAAGAAAAGTTATCGACTTCCTCAATAAGTAAGTAACCATGAAATGTAACTTACTCATGAAGTACATTATATGCATTTTTGATCTCATCAATGATGTCTTTATTATTAATTATCTTTTGGACATATAGGCCTATATAGACTCTATGTTAAAATACACTTTTTTAATATATGTAGGCCTAATCATAAAAGCCAAAGTTATAAACCACATCGTTGCAACTATTTTCACTTTAACATCTTTATTTATTTTTTATTTAACTGCGTGTCTCCCAATTTTCTGTGTAAACTAAAGTCAATATCTAATTGAAAAATAATATCTGCTGATTCAGATGATGCCAGTTCTTAACATACAATAACATGATGGCAGTTAAGTCAGAAGTGAAATCTTGATTACTGATTAGAAATCAGAAGTCAGGGTCTTTTGTTTCCTATAAACACATACTTCTTGTATTTAGTTGTATCTGAGTGTTTCTGTCTCATCAGACGTACCTGCGCAGCTTCATGAAGACTGAATGAATCATGGAGGACACACAAGCGTCCAGAGATGGAGATTTTTCTCCAGGATGCAGGTATGTCAATGTCTTCATATGATCTTAATGTTAAATAGAAGATACATTGTACACCACGTAACCAGGGTGTTTGGGGTGTTTGTCAGGGTTGCTGTAGTGATCTGGGTTTCACTTTATTTTGATGGTCCCTTTAACACATTCTATTGACTATAAGTAATGTTGTACCTACATTTCTACTAACTCTCATTAGAGTGTCAGTAGTGTATTAGTTGACTGGTAGGGTTAGAATAAGTTGACACGTTCTTGCAAAGTTACTTATAGTCAGTAGAATATCTGTTGGGAGTCCAACACAATAAGGAGTTACTAGATATGAAGCAGACAGTTTACTAATACGCTTATGAGAGTTTGTAGACATGTAGTTGCAACATTACTTAGTAGCCAACAGAATGTTCAAAACTTTTTCTTATTCTGGTGTCGGTATCTACATGCGACTCACTCAGAGTCTTTAATTACCAAAACACCAAAGACACCACAGATAGATAGACAGGTGGATGATAGAGGACATTATCCTTGGACAGTGTCATCACTCTTCAACATATCTTCAGCTTCATTATTTCTTTTATAATAATCTTTTTTTTTTTTTTTTTGTATAGATAACATTCTCGTGTGGAATTCATTTTCATCTAAAATCAACCAGTTTGATTCTTGTCTGTATTATATTATCTCTTTTCCAATGTTGCTATTCTATTAAAGTCAATTTCAGGGGAACAGATCAAACTCATCAGAGCCCAGCTGTGTGTCCATGAAGAGTAACCGGTCTATGGACTTACCGGTACATTTTCAGGGAAGACACACATCACCTGATCTGAGGTACAACATCTCTTTTTAAATAGATTAATGTGAGAATAGATCAGATAGATAGTTTGGTTTTGATCATTCTGTATGAGACGTTAATTTATAAAGTAATTCTGTATCATTTCAACAAAATTGTACAAATTTCCCTTTGCACACATTAGATTTTTCGACTGCTTTTCACTGCTTAATTGTATTCTCTCTGTTCTTTCCATGTTTGTCCATAATTAGTGAGCAGTTAACGGACACTCCAGGAATATTTAGAGGAAAACACATGCCATCTAATCTGAGGTACAATATTTCTGTCTAGGCTGTCCATTGATTTAAATTTTTTTTTACTATCAGTTTTACCCTAGTAAAAAAGTAATATATTTAAAATACATTTATTTCATACTAAGTATAGTTAAAATCTATTAACATATTTACTGACAGATAACTCGAGATTTACTGATATAAAAATTATAATTAAACTTTATTTGGCATACTACTTGTGCACAATGCACATTTCTTAATATTAAGTCTAAAATGTGTTTTAATGTCACTTTTGATGAGAATCGTATAATCTTTGAATAATATCGGCCTTTAAATGCAAAATACTTAAAGTGTACCTGAAGTATACTTGCAATAGTTCCACTTCAGCACAATCAGATATATTAAGCTTATCTTTAATTGTATTTCAGCACTCCGTCTGCACAATTAAAGTGCAGTAAATACAAAATTAGTTGTTCCAATTTAGCAGACTTTAAGTATACCAGTTTAATATACTAAAAGTACAATTGCAGGGCATTTTATTAAGTACATAAATATGAAAATGTATTTGTAGTATACTTAGCATGAAATAAATGTATTTCAAATACATTTCAGTATA